>NC_043702.1:78993726-79253605 GCF_006229205.1 Suricata suricatta | reverse complement strand
AAATTTAAAAAAAAAAAAGGCCATGAATTTAAATCAGATCCAAAAGGAAATTGGAGAAGAAATTTGCCTCAAATATTACATACTATAATTGTTTTTCCTATTCAAGAACACACCATAGAATGTGTATATATCATATCAAATTTGGCTGTTTACTTGGAATATAGCCAAAACATTTTTAGATAAAACTTAAATATTCTACATAGAAATTTACAGAGTAGCAGATGCATTATCCAGATGTTCTAGCTTATGAATAAAGGCTCTTTAAAATATTTTTCATTTGTTACTGATTTTTACTTTATTCAGATTTTTTGATTTAAAAAAATAGCCAACTTTAAATTTGCAAAGACAGGGAGCCTGGGTGGCTCAGTCGGTTGAGTGTCCGACTTTGGCTCAGGTCATGATCTCATGGTTCGTGGGTTTGAACCCTGCCATTGGGCTCAGAGCCTTAAGCCTGCTTCAGATTCTGTGTTTCTTTCTCTCTCTGCCCCTCCCCTGTTTACACTCTCTCTGTCTCTCAAAAATAAAGAAATGTAAAAAAAAAAAAATTTGAATTTGCAAAGACATATCAGAGAAAAGAAATCCACTTGTTTCTCAATTTTGTGAGAACTGATACAAAATAGCCTAATAGGTTTTTAAGAACTTCCACATTTTTACAAAAATTGTATGTTGTCAAATCAACAGTACTTCCAAAGCAGGTACGGCAAGAGATATTTACCATAATATAAATAAAGGCTCCAGCATAATCTGTGGGCAAATCAGTGGTCAAAGTTATTCAAAGGTTGCTAGTCTTTTTTCTAAAGTTTATTTATTTTTAAGAGAGAGAGAGAGAGAGAGAATGAATCCCAAGCAGACTCTGCACTGTCAGTGCTGAGCCTGATTTGGTACTTACCACCACAAATCAGGAGATTGTGACCTGAGCCAAAATCAAGAGTTGGATGCCCAACCAAATGAGCCACCAGGATGCCACCCTGCTTCTTTTTTAAAGACAGTTAAACCTGACATTAAGTTTATCATTATATAAACACATATGCACATAAAAGAAAATTCTTCTATGAATACAAATACATGTACTGTATATGGATCTCCATATACACTTATAGGAATATAGAAATTTGCTGTAAGCATATCAAAACAGAAAGGCTCTGAGTTCAGGTAAGTGACTTAAGTTCTTAATGTCCACCCTTGGTCATTTGTCCTGACCTTAGGTAAGCTAAATATGCTCTGTGAGCCTCAGGTCACTGATCTATATAATGTAGAAGTTAAACTAATACTCTCTTTATGTGATTCGATAACAACAATAATGACCAGGATGATAAACAACAGTGTCTTTTATTATTTCCTGTAAATCCAATATGAATGGGTCCATTTACAAAAAGTCGTAAACATCAGTCTACATCAATTGCAAACCAAAAGCCAAACTGATCCTACCTAATAGTAAATCTTCTTGATCAGGTATGCCACTGTATTCAAGATTACATTCTGAACAGGAAGTAGAAACATTAGACTTATAGAAGGGGCATTATGAACCTGCAGACAGTGTGGAAGGATAACACATGATTGCCTCAACTTTATATAAGTAATTATTAAAGAGGCTTACAACTATGGCTATGTCATTGTAGAAAAGAATATATACTTTATAGAGTAATAGGACTGTATGATCACCAGTGAGCAGAAAATGAACTTGGGATGTATACAACCCACTTTAATTGAGTAAGCAGTAGGAGAAGTAGTCATTTCATTACGAAAGTTAAGGTAGCTGTAAATTAATGTTTCCCTTGAACTCCATAAATCAAGTGTTTGGGTAAAAAGTTTACTACTAAAAGTTCCAGAACATTTCTGATCTGGTTTATTTAAGTTACCGATGTTCACTATCCTGAGATTCCAAGCTGTTACAATAATGAGGTATAAATAAGTTTCTGAAGACACATTTTAATAGTAAGAGATAACAGACATTTCTATAGTACATCATAAATCCAGCATTTTAAAAATATAAATTATGTTTAATGCTTCTTTTTGTCATCAGAATATATATGTGAAGAAGATAATGCACACTTAACACAGATGGGAAATCTGAACTTCAGAGATACTCAGCCATGATCACCAACTAGTCAATAGTTTTAAGACAAGACTCAAATCCACCTTTTATAGATTCAAATTCACCATATTTTCCATTACCCCTACCTACCCAAGTCTCAGAAGACTAAAAATAGACTGCTAAGGTATAGTACTTAAAAAAATATATTATTCTATTTTCAAGAATAGAGAATCAAGATATTTATCTTAACGTCAAAAAACAAACTCAGATAATATCTACAGAAACATGGATTTCTTGACTATTTTATAATATAATATCTATAGAAACATGGATTTCTTGACTACTTTATAGTATGATCTACTTTAAAAAAATCTAATATAAATATATGAATAAATGCACCCTAGAACATTATACTTTTTTATGACAAGAATCTTTCAGATTTTAATTTAGAATCTCTGACCCTGCCCTAGCCTTCCAAAAATATAAAAATATCTATGCCATGTAAACACTAAAGCCTATTTCATAAAAGAATATAAATGATACTTACAAAAACTTTATCTCCAACTACATTTTCCAGATTTAACTGCCTTGTGATTTCCTTTAGGGCAATTTTGTCATTGATCTGCAGCAGTCCTGAAATAAAATCAATTTAAAAATATTTAATTAAAATGAAATATTTATTTGATACAGCAGATTATTTTCCAGTCAAGTAAGTTTTCTAATGCTTTTTAAATTTAACTAGAAAGAAAAGTCAAAAGCCTGTTAGTTTACATTACTTCTTTTTTGAAACACAGCAATGAAGACATTTGGTAGACTCAAAACACTATCTACCTTGGGGTTCTTTTATTTTAAGAAAAGAAAGACAAAAACAAGAGTCCTTATGTGTCTCCTTTATATAGTATTATTTTTTTTTGTTTCTAAAAATATTGCATATGATATTTTAAAGTGAAAGTTGTTAAATATGGACCAAGTTTTTAAAATATATTATCCACCTTTAAAAATTATAAGTAAATTAGGTTTTATATTATAAAAAGTTCACATGGCTTATATGATTTACAATGGCAAAATAATGACATACTTACCATTTAGGTGAACTTGTAATACATTTTCACTCACTTCTTCTATTTCCATTAGTTCTTTCAAAGCATGGTTTATTAACTAAGTGATATTTAAAAAAGTTTATGAAACATTTAATTGATAAAAATCATAAGCTTGTATTTTTAAACTATGAATACTTAGAAAAGAAGATAATAAAAAGATTATCATTTTAAACTAATAAACAAATTTGTACATTATTCAGATATAAGAAAGGTTTAAGTAGAACAACTCATGTCTGACTTGAAATGCCAGAGTCAGGACTGATGTGAACACTCTCAATCATCTTCCCAAACTAATAAATGTTTACAAACCACCCTCAAGTTTACAATGACATATTTCTCTATAAGTCATATAAAACTATAGCCACTTAAGAACTTCATGTCTGACTCAGTTTATTAGTCATCTCTAACATTTACTCTACTTAAATATCATTGAAATCACTAAAAAGCTATTGAAAAACATCTATCAAATGACTACAAAAATCTACCCCAATCAATATATCAGTTTCTATGAAATACTGTTAACTACTCTGTAAGTTATCATGAAACTATAAATTGGAAAAGTAAAAAATATCAAGAGCATAATCTGAAAAAGAGATGGCCCCTCTGTTAGTTGCTGGGTATGGTAGTCATCCCTTATCCACAACTTCAATTTCCCAGAGTGTGGAAGCAGATGAATCCTCCTTTTGACGTTATGGTCAGAAGGTCAACAGTAGTCTAATGTTGCATAATAATGCCTTCATCATTCAGCTAACTTCATGTCATCATGTAGGCATTTTATCATCTTAAATCATCACAAGGGTGAATATAGGACAAAATGATACTTTGAGAAACAGAGACCACACTCAAATAACTCTTATTATATTTGTTGTAATTGTTCTATTTTATTATCAGTTATTTTTAATCTCTTACGTACCTAATTTATACATTAAATATTACCAAAGGTACATATGCATAGAAAATAATAGTAAATAGAGGGTACTATATGGTACTATCTTTGTGGTTTCAGTCATTCACTAGAGTCTTGGAATGTATGCTCCATGGGTGAGGGGAGACTACTATATACACAGTAAGACTTTATTACAGAAATGTAGAGCTTGCAATAAAAAAATTACTACTAATATAATTACTACTAAAAATACACTCACAAAGTATTATACCACCTTAAACTGTTTTAATTATATAGTTTCAGATTTGTGTAACTACAGATTCCTATGGCACATACTTTCTATTCTCTACTTTTTTGATGTGACAACATTTCACAATTACACTGCAATATCATATGTTTCTTCACATTAATATTGCATTCATTTTTTAAAATTTAAAAATGAATATGACTCAGAAAAGCAAAAAAGCTTTTAAAAGGAAGAGAAATGATGAACGACTACTCTTTTCAATATTAAAATAGAAAGGACTATTATAAAATAAATGGTTGCCCAAAACAGGCTGTGTATACAAAATTAAATTAGTAAAGTTGGGATCAAAATTTAGTGAGGACAAAGGGACTGCTAAAACTGACCAACCAACCCACTAACCACTGGAACAACTGGTAAATCATTTTGAAAAACAAAATACTATTTGTATTTGCAATATTTTACTTCTTTTTGTCACTACAACATCTTTGTGGAATAGGAAGAGGCAAATATCATTTTAAATTATTAGGTTTCATAATAGGGTATCAAACATACTAACCATTCTGGTATAGCTGTATTGTTTTAAAAACAAATGGAATCCTATGTCAGATCATAATTAATCTAAGTCCTCTTAAATAGGGATAATCTTAAAATATTAATGACACACTATGAAATAAAGTCTAGTAAGAAGTGATATTCTTTATAGAGAACCATCAGAAAATGAGATGGTACTTCTTTGCCTTTAGATTAAGTATGAATCTATCCTAAGAGTTTGTTCCCAATGATACAGACTTGGTATCTCTAACGATCATCCTAAATACCCCAGAAATCAACCTGAAAAGTGACAGAAAAAACCTCCACAAATGAAGGTAGAGAAGAGGCCGCATCAAAGGAGGTAGGAAGTACGAAAACTCAGCTTGGGAGAAAAATGGATTATAGCATTATGGTAGGGAGGAAGTTACCATCTGAAGATCAAGAGAGAGACTAACACATAGGGGAGGATACAAGAAATGTATTCCTACAGCAATTGGCTTGGAAAGTGAGAGGGCCTGAATTTCTTGAGTTCTTGAAACCAGTGGGTCTTAAAGCCTGGAGTTTTGAAGGTTGGCATGCTTGGCTCTGGGAGAGCTGGGACTGGGACACTGGGACTGTTCTGGGAAAGAAGGCAGGGCAAACAGCCTGTGGACACAGAGCATGCAAAAACCAATCTAGACAGCACCTTGGGCACACTGTAGGGAGGCTAGGTGCTCCTCTCAGAGAATGTTCCAGGGAGAGGGCATTCAGAGAGAGAGACAGAGAGAGAGAGAGAGAGAGAGACAGAGAGAGAGAGAGAGAGAGAGACAGAGAGAGACCTCCAGGTAAAAAGGAAATGGCAGGTACCATTTACCTTACCTGCCTGTCAGCATAAATACAGAGCTACCGGCAAAAAACAGTCTTGTGCCCACACTCATTACCTAATTTGCTTACACCAAGCCCTACCCACTCCCTCACAATCTGCGGGAAACAACCTTCCTAGTCACTCTTGCCTCAGTCCCAGCATGGTGGGCTCCCTCCCCTAAAAGACTGGCCCAAACCCCTGCCAATACAATGGCTCCTATCTGGTGACTTCTGCAAAGCTGCAGTTTAGGTGGTGGTAGTAGCAGGTATCATTTCACAAAACAGACCAGATCACATTTAGTTAAAATTCACTATATTCAGGCCAGGGACCAAACACTGCCCACAACAGGCATCTCTAGATGACTGCCCTAAAGCATAAAGCTGTCAGGATGGCACAACAGCACAGTGCACTTCACACTGCTGGAAGTGCCAGGCCCTGGGGAAGAGGGGACACTATACTGCAGGGCACCACAGGAACTCCTCTTCATAAAGTCATCGCCCTCAAAAATAGGAGAGGTAGCTGACTTCCATCACACACAGAAATAGACACTGAGACTTATACAAAATGGGAAGACAGAGAAGAATTACTCACGGATGAAATAATAGGACAAGGCCGTGGCAAGAGATCTAAGTGAAACAGATAAAAGGTAATTTAAAGCAATGACCCCAAGTATACTTACTGAGCAAATCAATGAACCCATTAACACAGAGATAAGAAATAACACAGCGGAGATAAAGGACTCAAGAAATGAAATGAGAAAAATGCTTGATGGAGTAAACTACAGGCTGGAAGAAGAGGAACAAATTAATGACCTAAAAGACAGAGTAATGGAAAATAATCAAGCTGAATAAAAGAAAGAAAAAAGAATTATAGAAAACGAGAATGGATTTAGAGAACTTCAGTGCTTTCATCAAATGTAATAATATTTATATTACAGGAGTCCCAGGAGAACAGAGAAAAGGGAGTAATGAATTTATCTGGAGAAATAATTGCTGAAAACTTCCTTAATTTGGAGAAGAAAACAGATATCTAGATCTAGGAGGCACAAAGAATCCCTAACCAAAAAACAAAAGTAGATCCACACCAAGACATACATAATTAAAATAGGAAAATATAGTGATAAAAAAATATTAAAAGTCACAAGACAAAACTAGACAGTTATATACAAAGGAAACACCATAAGGCTATCAGAAAAATTTTCACCAGAAACTGTCCAATCCAGAAAGGAGTGCCATGTTATATACAAAGTGCTAAATGGGAAAAATTTGCAGCCAAGGATACTCTTTCCTATAAGGCTCTAAGTCAGAATAGAAGAAGAGAAAGAGTTTGCCAGACAAAAATTAAAGGAGTTCATGACCACTAAACCAGCACTTCATAAAATATTACAGGGGTCTCTTTTAGTGTAAATAAAGGTGAGACCAAAATGACAGAATGAAGGTAGGAGACACAAGAACAGTAATAATGAATATTCCTGTAAAAAATATCGGTATAGGAATTCACAAACTAAAAGGATGTGAAATATGACACCATGTACCTAAAACACGGGGAGAAGAAGAGTAAAGAATGGGTACAAACTTAAACAATCATCACCTTGTAATAGGCTGTCCTATGCAGAAGATGTTATATACAAACCTAATGGTAACCACAATCAAAAGCCACTAATAAATATGCAAAGAATAAATATAAGAAACCCAAATGTATCATTAAAGAAAATCAGCAAACCATGAAAGAGAGAAAAGAAAATCTTTGAAAACAACCACAGAATAAGTAATAAAATTGCAATAAATTGCATATCTGTCATTAATAACTTTGAATGTAAATGGACTAAAACACTCCAATCAATAGACATAGGGTAACAGAATGGACAAAGAACAAAAAACAAGACCCATCTATTTGCTGTGTACAAGAGATAGATTTTAGACCTAAACACACCTGCAGATTGAAAGTGAGGCGATAAGAGAAATGTTTATCATGTAAATGGATGTCAAAAGAAAGCCAGAGTAGCAATACTTATATTGGCTTCAAATCAAAGACTCTTAAGAAGAAACCAAGAAGGACACTATATAATAATGAAGGGAGCAATCCAATAAAATATAACAACTGTAAATATTTATACACCAACATGAAAGCGCTCCAATACATAAAACATTTAATAACCAACATAAAGGAACAAATCAATATTAATACAGTAGTAGGAGACTTAACACCCCACCGACATCAATGTACAGATCATCAAAACAGAAAACCAACAAGGAAGCACTGGCTTGGAATGACACATTGGACCAGAAAGATGTAGCAGATATATTCTGGACATTCCATCTAGAAATAGCAGAATATACATTCTTCTCAAGTGCACATGGAACATTCTCCAGAATAGATCTATCTCCACAAAACAAGCCTCAGCAAATTAAAGTCACACCATGTATCTTCTATGACCACAACATTATGAAACTACAAGTCAACCACAAGGAAAAAAAATCTCGAAAAACCACAAATACATGGAGGTTAAATAACACGCTACTGAACAATGAATGGGTTAACCAGGAAACCAAAGAAAATAAAAAAGTACATGAAAACAAACCAAGGAAAATACAATGGTTCAAAACCTGTGGGCACAGTTTTAAGGGGAAAGTTTATGGCACTACTGGCCTACAGGCTGACCTCAAGAAGCAAGACAAATCTCAAGTAAACAACTTAACCTTATATCTAAAAGAGCTAAAAAGAACAAAAAACCCTAAAACCAGTAGAAGGAAGGAAATAATAAAGATTAGAGCAGGAATAAATGATATAGAAACCAAACCAACAAACAAATAAACAAATAGAACAGATCGATGAAACCAAGAGCTGGTTCTTTAAGGGGAAAAAAAAAATATATATATATTTATATATATATAATTGATCAGCCTCTAGCAGCCAGACTTACCAGTTAAAAAAAAAAAAAAGGCCCAAATAAATAAAATCACAAATGAGAGAGGAGAAATAACAAACACCACAGAAATACAAACATTCATAGAATAATATTATGAAAAACTACATGCCAACATTGAACAACCTAGAAGAAATGGGTAAATTCCTAGAAACATGAAGCCTACCAACACTGACACAGGAAGAATAGAAAATTTGAACAGACTAATCACCAGTGAGAAAATTAAATCGATAATAAAAATATATCCCAAGAAACAAAAGTGCAGAGCCACCTGATTTTTCAAATTCTACCAAACATTTATAGGATAGTTAATACCTATGCTTCTCAAAATATTCCAAAAAGTAAAAAAGGAAGGAAAACTTCAAATTCATTCTGTGACGGCAGCATTATCCTGATACCAAAACCAGATAAAGACATCACAAAAACAACTACAGGCCAAGATCTCTGATCAATAGAGATGCAAAAATTCTCAATTTAATACCAGCAAACTGAATCCATTAATACATTTAAAAAATTATTCACCACAATCAAGTGGGATATAATGCTGGGTTGCAAGGGCAGTTCAATATTTGAAACCAATCAACATGAATCATCACATTAGTAAGATAAAGAAGAACCATATGATGCAGTAGATGCAGAGAAAGCATTTGACAAAGTACAACATCTACTCATAATAAAAACCCTCGACAAAGGTTTAGAGGAAATACATCTGAACATATTAAATATAGGCCATATATGAAAAACCAACAGCTAACACCATCCTCAATAGAGGAGAAACTGAGAGCCTTTCCTTTAAGGTCAGGAACAAGATGTCTACCCTCACGACTTGTATTCAACATACTACTGAAGTCCTAGCCATAACAATTAGAAAACATAAAGAAATAAAAAGCACCTAAGTCAGTAAGGAAGCAGTAAGACTTTTCACTATTTGCAGATGACGTGCTTTACATAGAAAACCCAAAAGACTCCAACAAAAAGCTGCTAAAATAAATGAAGTCAGTAAAGTGGCAAGAATCAAAATCAATATACAGATCTCTGTTGCATTTCTATACATCAATGATGAAGCAGTAGAAACAGAAATTAAGAAAACAATACCATTTACAATTGCACCAGAAAGAATAAGATATCTAGGATAAATATAACCAAAGAGGTGACAAATCTGGCCCCTGAGAACTACAAAACACTGATGAAAGAAAAAGAGGACATAAAGAAATGGGAAGACATTCTATGCTCATGGACTAGAAGAACAAATATTGTTAAAATGTCTAAACTACCCAAAGCAATATGCATTTAATGCAATTCCTGTCAAAATACTAATCATTTTTCACAGAGCTAGAACAAATAATCCTAAAATTCCTATGCAACCACAAAAGACCCCAAAGAGCCAAAGCAATCTTGAAAAATAAAAGCAAAGCTGAAGGCATCACAATTTCAGACTTCAAGTTATATTACAAACAAGGCTGCAGTAATGTATGGTATGGCACAAAAATAGACACAGAGATCAACAGAATAGAAAATCCAGAAATAAACCCACAATTAGATGGTCCATTAATCTTCGACAAAGTGGGAAAGAATATCCAATGGGAAAAAGATAGTATCTTCAAAAAATCGTGCTGGGAAAACTGGACAGCAATATGCAGAAGAATGAAACTGGACGACTTTCTTACACCATATGCAAAAACAGACTAGAAATCTATTAAAGACGTAAATGTGAGATTTGAAACCATAAAAATTCTACAAGAAAGCACAGAGAGTAATTTCTCTGACACTGGCCTTTAGCAACTTATTTCTAGATAGGTTCCCAGAGACAAAGAAAAAAAAAATAAAGCAAAGATAAACTATTGGGACAACATCAAAATATAAAGTTTCTGGATGATGAAGAAAACCAACAAAAACTACAAGGCAACCTACTGAATGGGAGAAAATACCTGCAAATGACATATCTGATAAAGCGTTAGTATCCAAAATATATAAAGAGCTGATATAACTCAACACCCAAAAAACAAATAACCCAATTTAAAAACGGGCAAAAGAAAGGTACAGATACTTTTCCAAAGAAAACATACAGATGCCCAAGAGACCCAGTGAAAGATGCTCAACATCACTCAGCATCAAAGAAATGCAAATCAAAACCACAAGGAGATATTACTTCACAACTACCAGATGGTTAAAATAAAAAACACAAAAAACAACAGGTGGTGACAAGGATGTGAAGAAAAAGGAACTCTTATACACTGTTGATGGGAATGCAAATTGGTACAGCCACTGTGAAAGACAGTATGGAGGTTCCTCAAAAAGTTAAGAGACCTCCCCTACAATCCAAAAAATCTACTACTGGGTATTTACCTAAAGAATACAAAAACACTAATTCAAAGGGATACACACACCCCATGCTTATAGTAGCATTATTTATAATAACTAAATTATGGAAGTAGCCCACAGTGTCCACTGATAGATGAATGGATAAAGAAGATATGGTTTATATATACAATGGAATATTATTCAGCCACTAAAAAAAGAACCAAATCTTTCCCATCACAACCACATGGATGGAGGGAGAGTATATTGCTAAGTGAAATAAGTCAGTCAGAGAAAGACAATACCATATGATTTCACTCATGTGGAATCAAGAGAACAAAATAAGCAAAGGGAAAGAGAGAGAAAGAGAGAGGCATACAATGAAAAAGACTCGAGTTTTGAGATCCAACTGATAGACGGGAGGTGGTTGGGGGAATGGGTCAAATAGTTGTTGAGATAAAGGAGTGCATTTGTAATGAGGAGGTGGTTAAAAAAAACTTAAAGAGTTAAAACAAGTTTGTAATAATCTTTCTATTAAATTTAAACAATTTATTATCATTTGTCTAGATCAGCTCACAACTTTTTCATGATGTGTTTGTGTGATCTGAAATGATAATTTAAATGTATTAGCATATATACTTCAAATAATTTTAGTTCAAATCCAGATACTGCTAAAACTTATGGTATGTTTACCTATTGTATAATTTTTTTAACTGGTAATTGGTAAATTTTCATGTATACAATGTCATCTTTCCAAATATTTTAAGCTACATTACATATTAAAAATACTTAGTTGATATTATGATATTGCTCCAACCAGCATAACAAATATGGCTACCCCATTTCCACAGTCTTTGTAGCTAACAATTAACTTTCCAAACATACTGACATAGTTCATTTAGACTTGACAGCAATCAGGAATTTTTATGCTTACCTACTATTACTATTCCCACATATCTGTTTCTTGGACTACAGTAATTTCTGTATAAAGGGGTATTTTCCAGGGTATAATCTGTCATTTGGAACCACATTATTTTTTCAATAAAATGTTTGAGACACAATAAGCCACACTATCTGTTTTCTTTATCAATTAAGTGCATATTTTAAAGTTTTGTACTTCAAGTAGTTTGGCCAAAGACAGTATTAAAAATATACTGTACTCTTATTTCTTAAATTAAAATTTACTTTTAAAAAATGGTGCTAATAAGAATTCTTGTCTAAAATTTCTATTTTATGTCTGAGGATACGCCACACACAACAAATTATAAAAGTTAAACAATCCTCTACCTTGCCTCTTTTTGCTCTCAATATTCGAGTGCAGACGGAGTAAGTCAAATAATATGAAAATGGAATACCAAGTATGGGATTCTTCCATATTCCAGTGAAGTCAGACTTGATAAATGAATTTAAAGCACCAGAACAGGCCTCTCTGGTTTAAGAAGTAACAACAATGGGACAAACGGTCAACATACCAAGAACAATCTATCTGTTTTATTAACTGATAAATACTGTGTCTTAAGGGCTGTCTTCTTCTTTAAGCCTGAATAAACAAAAAACTTACATAGGAGTTTATATAAAAATTATGTTATATAAAGAAAGGGAATAAGCTGATGGAAAAGATTAGTTACTACTCAAAATGTGTATTTTAGAAAATAAATTATTTTGAGCTGTTTAAGCCAGACTTAGATAAACACAAAACAACAGACTAAGAAGGTACATGACAAGGAGGCAGACAAGAAAGAAGGATTGTTAGAAACTAATATGCAGTATCACATTAGAAGAAGCGAAGTGTGGAATTGCTGGTGAAGAAAATCACAATGGTGATATAGCAGAATGCTGAGGGAGGAAAAAAAAAGAAGAAAGAAAAATGAAGAAATGACATAGAGAAATAAGACCAAAGGCTTAAGAATTCGATACTTTAATACTAAGAAAAAACAAGAAGAAACAAATGAGAAGAGATACCCAAAAATAAAATTATTCTTTAGTGAAAACAGACCTAAATTCATATTAAGAGGCTTTGAATAATATTAATTTTACGTGTAATGCTTAAACATAGCCTGTGAATAACAAATGAAAGACAAGAGAATGAAATAAAAAGGTATAAAAGGAAATAGGGAAGAAATAAAACTTTTTATTATTTGCAGATGACATGATGGTAGAAAATCCCAAAGAACTGACAAATTTTGGAACCAATAATCAATTACAGCAAGATTACAGGATACAAGATAATACAAAAAGTCATTTGCTTTTGTATGTATCAGCAATGAGTACTTGGAATCCGACATTAAAAATGTCATAGTATTCACATTAGCACCAAAAATACTTACTTAGTATAAATCTAATTAAATATGTATGAGATCTATATGAGAAAACCCACAAAACTTCAAAGACCTAAATAAATGAAAAGATATTTCATGTTTATCAATGTGAAGATTCAATATAGTTAAGAAACCAATTTTTCCATTGTGATCTATAGATTGAACACAGAATCCCACAATTGAATACAAAAATTCCAAGTACTTGGAAATAAATAAATAAATTCTAAAGGCAAAGTACCGAGAATTGCTAAAATAATGCTGAAGCAGCACACAAAGTAGGAAGACTGACAGTGCCTGACTTTAAGCCTTACTATAAAGCTACAGTAATCAAGATAGGCAGAAACAGACCGACACAAATATAATCAAGTGACCTTTGAAAAAGAAGCAAAGGTAATTCAGTGAAGAAAAAATAGCCTTCTCAGCAAATGCTGATACGATTTAAACATTCATATACAAGGAAAAGAAAAAAAATTTAGATATAGACCTTATACTTTTCAAAGAAATTAACTCAAAACAAGTCACTAACCCAAATGTAAAACATAACGAATTATAAAAGTTCTAGAAGGACATATAGGAGAAAACCTAGAAGATCTTGGATTTGGTGATGAAGTTTTAAATATAACACCAAAATCACAATCCATAAAAGAAATAACTGGTAAGTTGAACATTTGTTTTTTAAATGGAAAAACTGCTTGCCAAGGAAGCTAATAATAGAATTAAAAGAGAAACCACAGATCTGGAGAGAGTGTCTGCAAAACATGTATATGGTTTATCCAAAATATACAAAGATCTCTTAAAACATATCAATAAGAAATGAATACACCCAATTCAAAAATTGTCAGAAAATACCTTACCAAAGATACACAGATGAAAAATAAGCATAAAAAAGATACTTAATATAATACATAATTAGAAGATTGCAAATAAAAACAGCACTGAGATACCACTACATATTAGAATGGCTAACATTAAAAACAGCGGTAATACCAAATGCTAATGAGGATGCATAATAAGAGAAAACTCTTATAAATTGCTGGTTAAAAAAGCAAAATGGTACTGTTACTTTGGAAAACAGCTTAGTACAATCTTACAAAACTAAACATAGTCTTATCATATGATCCAGCAATGGTGCTCCTAAGTATTTACCCAATTAAGTTGAAGATTATGTCCACATAAAAAAGCTGCATACAAGAGTTTATAATACCTTTATTCAGAACTACTCAGAACTGGAACCAACCAAGTTCCTTTAATAGGTAAATGGATAAACAGTAGGACATCCATACAATGGAATATTATTAAACTTATAAAAGAAATGGCCTGTCAAGCCATAAAATGACATGGAGGAACCTTAAATTCATACTGGTAAGTGGAAGAAGCCCATCTTCTTAATTTTATGATTCCAACTATATGACATTCTGAAAAAGGCAAAACAATGGCACTAATAAGAAAATCAGTGGTTGCCAGGGGACGGGGCGGGGGGGTGGGTAGGAAGATGAAAAGGTAAAGTATAAGAGATTTTTATGGTGGTAAAATTATTTTGTATGACACTGTAATGTTGGATACATGATCACACATTTGTTAAAACCCCTAGAATTGTACATCAGAAAGAGTGAACCTTCATGAAAACTATGAGCCTTTAGTTAATGACAACTTATTAATATTGGTTCATAAATTTCAACAACATGCTAAGTGAAGATGTTAGTAACAGGGGAAGCTGTATGTGTATGTATGGGGGAGCGGGGGTGGTTACAAGGGAACTCTCTTTTATGGTTAATTTTTCTGGTAAAATATAGGTTTATTTTAGCCAATTTACTAATGAAATGGAGTATAGTTTTAATTTGTATTTAAACATCTTTACAAGTGTTTACTAACCCTACTTCCTCTTTTTTTTTTTTTTTTTTTTTAAATTAGCTGAACCTTCTCCATGCTTTTAGGGACAACTTCCAAGATGAAGTTCAGAATAAATTCAGTTGTTTGCTTGATGCTGAAGTTATATTTTTAGGCTAGACCCTTTAATATACACATCACTGAGATACAATTTCTCTGTTATAGTGCTACTTTGTTTCAAGATGCATAGTTTATGATGGAGTTAGGTCTAATGTACTGATTTCTTACATCTCATTTTCTCAGAGTATCACTATGGAGCTCTTGAAGAATTAAAGTATTATTTAAAAATATTCTTTAAACGTTTGTATGATGATATGTTTTCCAAAGATAATAGAACTATGAAAACTGAAAAAAAATTAACTTTTACTGAAAAAAAAAATCTAAATTCATATTAAGGGAGTTTATACAGTATCAGTTTTTATGACCTATGATTATAGTCTGACATTTTCACAATGCTAATTAAAGAAATTCTACAAGTATGAAGATGGAAAAATTACACACAAATTCAAAACAAGTTAGCTGTGGTGTACATCAGAGATATTCACCAAAAACTTCTGACTATCCCCTGTAGTCTCATCTAGGAGAAAGGAACTTCTTTGTCTCTTGAAATTAGGTATGACCATGTGACACTCTATAGCCAGTCAACCGTGAGGAGATGTGCTTGGTATTACCCCTGGGTAGGAAATGTAGTCAGAGTGTGTGTCTATGTTTCATTATTCTCCCTTTTCCTACATTAGCACTTGCTGCTTCACCTTGCACTTTTATGTTTTGGAGGCGTTGCTTTCCTTAAACATCATGAACCTACTTCTGCTAGCTTCAAACTTTTCTTCTGCAGCTTCCTCATTTCTCTCAGCCTTCAGAGAACTGAACAGAATTAAGGCCTTGCTCTGGATTAGGCTTTGGCTTACTATGTTGGCCACTAAAACTTTCTCCATATCAGCAATAAGGCTGTTTCACTTTCTTTACTGGTGAGTTTACTGGAGTAGCACTTTTATATCCTTCAAGAACTTTTCCTTTGCATTCACCACTTGACTGGTGTAAGAGGCCTAGCTTTCAGCTTATCTTGGCTTTGACATGCCTTCCTCACTAAATTCTCATTCCTACCCTTTTGATTTAAAGTGAAAGATGTGTGACTCTCCCTTTCACTTTAGCACCTAGAGGCCACTGTAGTGTTGTTAATTGGCCTAACGTCAATATTGCTGTACCTAAGGGAATAGGAAGGCCCAAGGAGAGGGACAGAGATGGGGGAGTGGCCGGTGGGTAGAGCAGTCAGAACACATTGAGCCATTAAGTTTGCCATCTTATAGGCACATGGTTCCTGGGGCCTCAAACAATTATAATAGTAACTAACATCAAAGATCACTGTTCACAGATCACCATAACACATATAATAATGAAAATATTTGAAATATTTTGAGAATTACCAAGAAGTGACATAGAGACACAAAATGAGCAAATGCTGTTGGAAAAACAGTACCTACATACTTGCTCAACAAAGGGTTGGCAAAAATCTTCAATTTGTAAAATACACAGTATATGCAAAGTGTAACAAAGCAAAGCAAAATGAAGTATGTCTGTACAAACCAATAAAAATATTATAGTTTTTTCCTCTTCCCTTTTGTCCTGGACTATAGACAAATGTTACTTTTTGCCGATGCATAATAATCTATTATATGGATGGATGTACCAGCATTCATTAATCAATATTCTGTTGATGGGCATTTATGTTGTCTCTCATCTTTCACTATCAACAAATGGTGTTGCAATGAGTAACTGTATATACATTATTTCACAAGTACAAATTTTTAGAAATGCTGTTGCTGAGTCAAAGGGCATATGAATTTGTAATGTGGTTAGATACTGTATCTAATTCTAGTTATGTAAATTTATACTACCAGTAGGAATATGTGTCTATTTTCCTATAAGTCACAATTTTAGTGTTCTCAATTTTACAGGTATTGTCAATCTTCTAGACATTAGTGCTAATACTTTAAATTTGTTATTTATAAGTAAAATTGAAGATGCTTATAAGTTTAAGACAGATTTGTATTTAATTTTCTGTGACCTTTCTGTGCATATCTTTTGTTCAGTGTTTCTATTGTTAATATTACTATTAATAATTGAAAATATCCTAATGGCCCAGAGGTATACCAATCACATGGTTCTCTTGTTAAAACTACTCCAACAGCACTGAAGTCAAACAAAGAAAAATCATAATAAAGAATCAAGAATAAAAAAAATAAGAAATCAAGAATAAAAAAATTGTGGTTATATAAAATGAGCATAAGGACTGAATCAAATACAGTATAGTCAAAAAATTATTGTAAATATAATAATATAATAAATGTAAAAAATTATTTAAAGATTTAAAGAGAAAAGATATTACCGAGATCTATATTCCCAATTTATAAACTTCAAATAATGGAAGTTGATGAGAACAGTAAAATCCTAAAGTCCTTATTTAAAGTCCTCACCTTACATAATGTACAGTCAATATTTATTGCTTATAACAATAAGCATGAGAAAATTACTTGAGTTAGGATTATACAATTAACAATAAAATAATAGGGGGAAAAAGAATGCATGATGTGACTGTTACCCAATTTATAAACAGAATCAATGCCTACTTTACAGGGTTAGAGTAAAAATAATAACAGATAGAAAGCACAAGTTAAGGTTCAGAACATATATAAAAAGCATAAGAAACATGCTCAATCAATGCTAATTTGCTTTTTTTACTGGCAATCACTAATTCTTCAAGGACAAAGATCGTGATGGGAAAAACATCAACTAAAAATTTGTTACTGAGGAGAAAAGTAACGTAAAAAGCATATGCCCAATTCAAATATATCACCCTAACTTTTAAGGCTTTGCATATCTTCTATGATTTAAGGAAAAAAACAAAAGTAAAAATAACAAAATAATGCAAAGAAAAGATATTTTCAGTATTGCCTAGAAGAATCCTCACATTGCCTACAGAGGCAAAGATATACCAAAAATCAATAGTTTTACCATCGTCTTTCCTGATCCTCGGGGTCCAACAATGAGAACAGAGTTACTTTCTCCATGGATAGCAGTTCTTTTTAGCAGCTCAATTAAGTGTCTGAAATGACATAAATAGCCAAAATTTAAAAAGGAAGCTGGAATAACTTTCTAGGTAATGCTTTTTAAAAGTTGAATTTGAATATGCACAGAAAATAGACATCGCCTTTTTCTCTTCCTCTGGGCACTTGACTTATGCTTATATAGTCCTACACAGCAAAACACAGAAGAGATGGTAAGTCAATACAAATCTCTAGAAACCTCAAGAGGAAACCAAGTAAGTTTGCAATATCTTGGCTTTATGATGGAATGGGACAAGAAACAACAGTAGCAACTCTTGGAACCTTTTACTCCACAGCTGGCTCTCAAATATCAGGTGTAAGACCTCAGAATTCTCTCCATAATACCAGATGGCAGAAGCAACACAAGATTCAGAGTTAAGCAGTTTTGCTGTTATGAAAATATTTGTATCTGCTCTTGCTCTATAACATTCAGTGTTTGTGTACAAAAAGCAAACTTTTTTATCTCTATAAAAATGTTTGTTAGCCATACTCAAAATAAAATCTGTGTGAGGTAAGGTAAAATGTATGTAGGTTTCTGCAAAACCTAAAGGGCATCTTTTAGTAGAAAAAGGGATAGTTAAACTTACTTGTATTGTACTTGTACTCCAAATAAATTACTATGTGGGCTTTGATGACAAAATCTTTCCCGTAAAACTCTTTGTACCTGATTTAAGAAAGTGAGTAAATATAAATGAAAATGTTTTACATGAAATAAAAAACGATTGAGAATACACATTTACAACAGTTAGAATTAGTATTAATCAATCTATTTAACCCTCCCTAAATAGCTTGTTTTCAAGAGTTCTGGTACCATTTTCATGAGTTGTAAAATTAGTGGTTTTCTTTCTTTTTTTTTTTTTACTATCCCAATCCCAGAGGAAGAATGAGAATTTACTTGTGAAGTTCAACAAGAGAAAGAATTACTTTAGCCTAATCAGCAACTGGAGGGCTGTTTTACTGCATGTGAATGAATGAATGCTTCACTTTGTATATAACATATCAGCCAAAGAACAAAGACACAAGAGAATCTAATAATGTAATGTCTTCTAACAATGTTCATGAACTACACCTCAATCTCTAGAGACCAAACACATCTAAACTGGCTTAGCTGAAGCCATATCCATCTACATCTGTGATGAAAGTCAGGATTGTGAGAAAATAAAAAAGTCCAAAAGTCCATACATTCTTTGAGGAACTATTAGATGCAGAACATAGTACTACTAAAGGAGCATGACCCATGCCTAAAGAAACATTGCAAATAAATCAGAAAGAAATCACATATTGAGGGGCGACTGGGTGGCTCAGTCAGTTGAGCCTCTGACTTGGCTCAGGTCATGATCTCATGCTTCGAGGGTTCGAGTCCCACATCTGGCTCTGTGCTGGCAGCTTGGAACCTGGAGTCTGCTTCAGATTATATGTCTCCTTCTCTCTCTGCCCCTCCCCTGCTTGCACTCTGTCTCTCTGTCTCAAAAATAAATAAATGTTAAAAAAAAAAAAAGACATACTGAAGAAAGAGGTAGTTCAGCATATGAGGAAATGCTCAATTTATATGGAAGAAACTGTTCATCTACACCTATAAAATGAAGAATCACTGGAATGAGTTAAGAAAAAAACCTTGCAAGGACCTAAATGTTGAGTTTGCCTTAGAAAAAAGGGCTTAGACTGAGTTGTAAAAAACTATGTCACACAATCTAGCATGATTTTTAAAAATACAGACCATTAAAGGCATTCTTTTTCTGAATCTGCTGCTAATACAGAGGTCTTTCAGGGACAAAAGCTTTAAGAGGCTATTTCAGATTTGGTCCCATCATCAGAAACAAGAAGCTTCCAAGATTATTTGCTTCTCCCACACTGACAGCATTGGACTAATCCTTCATGTACCAAAAAGATAAATCTGAGTTCTGTTTATATGCACCAGAGGCTAAGCAAAGCAAGTTATTCAGCAGAGATAAAATAATCCATATTACCATTATGTAAGAAGGGGACAGAATAAGCAGTGATGCCAGAAGAGTCAATTATGTGGATTTTAAAGTTAGCCTTTTCTAAATCTTATTTTAATCTATAAAATGGAAACAATGAAACAGTTTTCTGGCAGGTCTGTTCTCAAGATTAAATAAATAAGGCAGTCATCTGTAACATAACACAGGTATTGCATAGGTAATAGCTGATACCTATAAAACACTTAAATGAGCATCTACAGAGACTCAGCTATGTGTATTTCTCTACTTAGGTAAGATCATTAGAAATCAAATGATAAACCTCACTCCTTTTCTTTATCAAACTTCTTTAAAGTCTAATAAAAAGGCAAGAACAATGTATAAAATCTAAGAAGTAAAGTGAAGTGAAGCTGTAGTGAACAGTGAAAGGTTCGAAAATCTGAAGTGATCTGAGATGAAGGTTAAACAGGTGCATGTACAGAAATTAAACTGTGTGCAGAAGATTTGTGTACACTTTACTAGGATATATATATATAATACTTCAGCTAAAAAAAACTTTCTTTGAAGCTGTTAAACATTTTCCTTCCAAAAAGAAAGTAAGGTCTTACATGAAGGGATTCCAATAACATACATCAAGTCTTGATTAGAAAAATACATAGCCAGATAAATAGAATACCTGGGCAGAGTTATTATTCCCACTCCCTTCTATATTCCTTAAGGGAGAGACGTATACATATATACTCACCATTGGAATACAGTATGCACTTAATATTAAATGTTCATGGATAAAAACCCTCAACATACCAGGAAAAAATGCAGTATCCTCCACCTGATTAAGAGCATCTACAAAAACCTGTAACATCATATCAATTGTGAAAGACTGAATGTACTTTCTCAAATATAAAAAATGGAACAAGAATGTCTGCTCTGGTCACTTTTACTCAATATTGTACTGAAAGTTCTAGCTGGGGCAGTTAGACAATAAAAAATTAAAGTCAACCAGATCGAAAAGGAAGAAGTAAAAGTGCATTTGCAGATGACATGATTTTATTTATAAGAAAACTAAAGAATAAATGAAAAACTATTAGAACTAATAAGTCTGGCAAGGCTGCAGGATACAAGATTAATATACAAAAATTAGTTGCATTTAGGTACACTAACAATGAACAAGTAAAAAAAAATTAACAAAACAACTCAATTTATAACAACAGCATAAGAAGTAAAACAGGAATGAATTTAACAAAATAAGTACAAAATTCATTAAAAGTAGACTGAAATTAAAAGACATTTGGGAAGACAAAAGTCAAGTTAGGATTCCAACTATCCAAAGACTTACAAAGAATACATAAATGTCGTGTAAGACATTCTCCCCTTAACAATGGAAAAAGTGATCCTTCCCATTAGAGAATTCCAGTTAAGATGACTTTTTCTCTGATGAGCTCTGCATGTTAACAGACATTAAAATTAATGGAAATAAATACTAACCTGTGAAAGGACCTCTGCATGTATTAAGTTGTTACTCTTTGATTTACGACTGCTCATTTCAACTGATATCCTTAAAATAAAATAAATTAGTATGAATATAAAACATTACTGGCTTAAAAAGATTACTTAAGAATTTACTATTATAGAATCCAAATAAACAAAACATGAAGACATAAAAATGTCCAATTTCTCAAACTTCAAACTTTGGGCTAAACCTAGTGTGGCAGTGATTTCACAGTATACGTAAATCAAACCATCATGCCATACACTTTAAGCTCATACATTAATGTATATCAATTTTTTTCTTTCTTACAGACAACTACTCCTACATTTCCCTTCAACCTATTATTCACATTACCTTCCTTACCTATTTTTTTTTAAAAACTATGCTTTTTAAACATAGTTTAAAATATTTCTCTCTCCATCCATCCCAGAGGATCATCACATTCTACAAAGCCTTTGCTTTCTTGCTCCACTCACTAAACATACACAATCATTAGAGAGTAGGTAAAATGCCTCTTCTCTGAACATCCATAATTGCCTGTATTTCTCTTTATCCATAATCAAATTACATTAAAAAAGGTTGTCTACTTAATTGTCAGTATCCCCAAACTGAGTAGATTTCAAAATTCCAAGCATTTTAGCATAATGTCCAAAATAAAGTTGGGAGTGATAGCTGGAATGAAAAATAGATACACTAACTAAAAAAAGATAACTTTTATAAAATTCTTCTTCAGGGCAACAATATTCACAAATAAATACTTTTGGCTACAAGATCTAATTTTGGGGTGCCTGGGTGGCTCAGTCGGTTAGGCCTCCGACTTCGGCTCAGGTCATGATCTCACATTCATGGGTTCGAGCCCTGCATCGGGCTTTGTGTTGACAAGCTCAGAGCCTGAAGCCTGCTTCCGATTCTGTGTCTCCCTCTCCCTCTGCACCTTCCCCTCTCATGCTCTGTCTCTCTCTGTATCAAAAATAAATAAAACATTAAAAAAAAGATCTAATTTTTGTTCACAATGACTTCCAATAGCAATCCTTTTACTAATCAGGTAATAAGAACTTAAGCAGTGTTAACTTACATACCAGCAACTGTTATAAGTGCTTTATATACACTTCATTAACTCATATTTTTAATTCCACATACTGATAACTAGATGCCAATCAGTGAAATGTTGTTTTATTCTTCCCTAGGAATGCTAACAGGTAACATCTGAGAAAGGCTATGACAGACAGCAAGGAAATCTGTCTTCCCTTTATACTGTATAAGCCATGTAGCCAGGGCCTACACTCTGGCTTCTGGTGCCAAGCTCCCAAACTGGGAACTGAAAAATAGTCATCAATTGCTGTCTTAACCTTTAAGAATATTTTTTCTAAGAGAAAAGTAGTCTTCTCAGCTGCGCTAGGGCACCTTCTAGCAGCCTAATCATACAAGGAACCTTGTTTGAGAATCTTTACATTAATTATTTTTACTTTATTCTACTTACTTTATTATTTTTTCCCTTAAATAAGAGTTGTATATGGGGTTTGGAAAAACCTATTCAGCAAATGAAATGATAGCCTCACTGTGGTTTAAAACACTCCTGACTGTGAAAAAGATCTGTAAGTCAATATCTGAACTCACAGTAAAACATCGACTAACTGCCTCCTAGAAATGAGGACTGAATTTTTAAAAAGTGGGGGAAGAGCTTTTATAATCTGCCTTATTTTTTAGAGCTGTAATAGCAATTTTCAACTATTACTGAATTAAACAGTATTTTCCCCATTTCATGGATTTAAGAAAACACTGCTCATGAAAGCTAAGTATCTATCTGAAGTCACAGGGGTCTAATTTCTTTCATTAAATATAATTCAAGTAAGGCATTAAAAGCATGTATTTTTCTTCATTTGGGGATCATTCATGGAAGACACAAATACACTACCTCAGTGCCTAACTTGCCATAAATTAAATCTTAGTCAAAAGATTAATTTTAATATCTTTTGCCCCTCCAATAGTCAAATCTGCACTCCATAAAAAAGAATATTTTAAAAAACAATTCTAATTTTATAGACAAAAAACAGGCTGTAGACTGACAGAAAACATCTGTAATCTACTTATTTGACAAAGGACCAATATATAAAGCATCTTCAAAATTCAACAAAAAGAAATAATTCAATTAGAAAAATTTGCACAAGACATAAACAGATATTCCGCTGAAGAGGCTGAAGAGGGTATATGGATGGCAAAAAAAAAAAAAAACCAAAAAAACATGTGAAAAGATGTTTAGCCTTATTAGCTGTTTGGAAAATGCAAATTAAAACCACAATGAAATATCAATACATATGTTAGAACAGCTAAAATAAAAAAGTGAGGTAACACCAAATGCTGGTGAGGATGAAGAAACTGGAGTTTTCATACAACTACTGGTGAGAATGCAAACTGGTTACAGCCACTCTGCAAAGTTTCTAGCTGGCAGTTTCTTAAAAACCTAAATACATTCTTACCATGCAATACAGCAAACAACTGTACTCTAGGGTATTAATCCCAGAGAAAGGAAAACTTTTGTTCAACCTAAAGCCTTGTAATATGAATGTTCATTACAAATTTATTCATTATAGCCCTAAAACTGGAAACAATACAAATATTCTTCAATAAGTCAACAGAATTAAACAAACCCAAACATCCATCCACATAAAGGAATATATTTGGGCACAAAAAGAGGAGTCACTATTGATACACACAACAAGATAGATGGATCTCAAGGGTATTTACTACCCATAGTAAAAAAAAAAAAAAAAGGCAACCTCAAAAGAAAATTAGGTATTTTACGGTTCCATTACATTCTTTTTTTAAAACGTTTTATTTATTTTTGAGAGAGAGAGAGAGAGAGAGAGACAGACAGACAGACAGACAGCGTGAGCAGGGGTGCGGGGTCAGAGAGAGAGAGGGAGACACAGAATCTGAAGACAGGCTCCAGGCTCTGAGCTAGCTGTCAGCACAGATCCTGGCGTGGGGTTTGAACCCATGAACTGCGAGATCATGACCTGAGCCAACGTCAGACGCTCAACCGACTGAGCCACCCAGGTGCCCCTGATTCCATTACATTCTTGAAACGATGTGAATAATAAGTTGTACTTAAAAATTCTACAGTAATTGTAGTGCCCCAAGCATCCATTTGATATCAAAATGATTAAGTCATGCACAGTATATTTAGTTCCTCTTACACTTTGTCTAGACCTACTGTTTTGGAATAGTAAGTAAAATAAAGCACAGTAGGAAGTAGAAGGAGTCCCAGGATCCACTGGTATAACTGAAATGACATGAGAATAATAGATTGGCGGTGGCTCAGACACAGAGTCAAGGTTGAGGGGGTGAGTATAACTACAAAAAGGGTAGCACGGGGAGTTATTCTGTAATGGTGGAATAGTTCTATATCTTTATTGAGGTGGTGGTCACACAAATCTATACATGAGATCAAATCACAGAGAATTATATAGACATACAAAAATCAGTGCAAGTAAAATCTGCTTGAAAACCAAGTAAGACCCATAGTGCAGTTAACAATACTAGAGCAATGTAAATTTCCTGATTTTGATATTATACTATAGTTTTATGAGATGTCACCCTTAAGAGAAGCTGGATGAAGGTTTATAGGACTCTTAAGTACTATGTTTGCAACTTCTATGAGTCTACAATAATTTCAAAATAAAAATTTAAGAAAAAGACAATTCTAATTTTAAAGTTTTTTCTTACAACTGCTTAATGACAAAAAATAAAGTGAATAATAGTGGTACAGCTAAATCTTCATCATCTGAAAATTGATTATTACAGTATGTTTGGTTGAGTTTCTCTTCAAATTATATCAGTGCATCCTGGGAGTACTTCCACTTCCTACTGTGCTTTCTATACTATGATTTTATTTACTATTCTAAAATAGTAGAACTAGACAAAGGGTAAGAATAGCTGAATGTCTATGCATTACTGTTGATACTCATGTTGGTATCAAATGGAAACCTGGTGACGTTAATTATTTAATTGTAGAAATTTTGGTACAACCTACTATTACTTACTGATACACTATTTCAGGAATGGCTTATTTTCACCTTATTAATCTTTCTCTCAAATTATGTTCTGCTACAGTGAACACACCAGTTTTCAATCTCAGAGGTTAGAGTAACAACTGGGTTATTCTACTGCCTCAAGAATTTCAACCCAATCCACTTCTATCACTAGTTGCCTTTATCTCACTTTAGATCAATGTTATTTCTAGACTGGAAATCTACAGCAACTTCTTTATTGGTCTCCAACTCTTACACCCATTAGTGATACCATTTTCACATAAAAACACTTCAATTCAACCCCCTAGCCCCCAAATTCTGAATTCCAGGTGCTTTAACATCATTTAAAAGGAAGGCTCTGGGGACACCTGGGTGGCTCAGTTGGTTAGGTGTCCAACTTTGGCTCAGGTCATGATCTTGTGGTTCACGAGTTTAAGCCCCATATTGGACTCTGGGACTCTGTGCTAGAGCCTGCTTCAGGTTATGTGTCTCCCTCTCTATCTCTCAAAAATGAATAAACTTAAAAAAAAATTAAAAATAAATAAAAGGAATGATCTGAATGACTAGTTTCCCAGTTTAATTTATCAGCTCCTTCTATTAATATTCTGTCCAAACAATCAACAATTCTCTATACCTTGCCTCATACCAACCTCATGCTCAACCTCTGGAATACTTTCCTGTGATACCACTAGATACTCCTAACCTCTGGGTAAAGTCTGAGGAGGTGTGTCCTTCAACTGCTTTCAGGATATATGCTATCTTCTCCTTTCACAAAACTTAATCAGCACACAGTGATATAACTAACTCTGCTTACTTATATGTTTGCTCCACTGGACCACAGTCTCCTTAGAAGAGCTCAGAAATTACATTATCATTATATCTAAATCAACTAGTACAATGTTGGCATACAGCTGGTTTTCAAGAAAAGTATTTGATAAATGAATATATGTTAGGTAGTGGAGAATGTCTACAGGTAGATTAGCTGCCAAAAGGAAGCCAGAGCCAGGTTGGGTTAAATCAACTGCTTAGCTAAGTTTCAATTTTTTTTAGCAATTACATGCTATGACTCTCAAAAAACCTGCCAAGTATAAAAGAATAATACATTTTGGAAATATAGAATTACTTACTCTCTAATTCAAGTAAAGTATATGCAGTTTATTTCATGGCAGTGAAATTTCAAAATGGTTAAAATACAGTTAATTTATTTTAAAATTCATTTTACAGAAAAGTTACAAGACTAACAAAAGATAAAGTACATGAAAATTTTTAAACAAATAATCTTTAAATCAAGTTGCAAACCACATAAAGCTGGAGGTCTGGTGATTCAAAAGAAGCTAAAGTCAATTATTGTTAGACAAAGACATCAGGAATTTTTATCTTTTTAAAACTGATTGACAGCTTGCTAGTAATATATTTTAAAAAGATTAGCAAAATATACTTTCTAGAAGTAGGGTGGTATATTTCATATTTTATTTACTGCCTTCAATTAAACCTTGGGGTGTAGGAGAAATATTTATTTCAAATGAAGATTAAATTACTAGTCAATATCTACATTTTTAATTTTTCTAACTTATGATTTGGAATACTCATTTCAAACTTCAAATTGCTAGATGCATTTTAGCATGTCTGAAAAATCTGGCAAAAGAGACTTTAAATCTTTTACTAAATATATGAAAAAGTTTTCATTTTTGAAATTAAACCAGAAAAAAAGTAAAGGCAAAGGAAGTGAATATGAAGACACCAGAATTTTTCTGGAAATTTTTAGTGTTTCTTAGAAAGTCGCAAGTAAGTGATGAAACACATATGTATATATATGAATATTATTCAAATCAGAAAAATGAGTAAGGAGAAGTGCAGAAAAAAACCATTTGTATATCAAATTTAAGATAAAAGCAAATTCAAAAAGAGCCAAGGAAAGAAAAACTAGAGAAATTAGGTTAATAGCAATATTGTGTCCTTAAAGAGTTTTGTTACTAGGAGGGCCTAGATTCGGGTTCTTGTTTTGTGGTGTCAACTTTGCAAATTAACTTTTCTAAACTCTAGATTTCTCCTCTGCAAAATTTGAGATAAGACTATTATCTAGCTCACTGGATATTGTCGGGGTTAAGTTAAATTGTTTACTTGATATGCCATGATGTCAAATCCCATGCACAGTAACAGAGTATCCTTTCTAAATTATCACCTTACTTGGGAGAAGTTCTAAACAATTTCTGTGACAGTATTTCTTTGACAATGCAATAAATGTCAAGTGCAACTTCAACTAAGGTACCTCAGAACTATGAGAGCATACTTCAGTGGTATACATTCATTGAGTTTTCCAGAATACAAAATAATACAGTTTTAAATACTGGTATAATAAAAAGAAATTATGGGTAGATCGATCTATGTTACATGGATCCCAAAGGCCTCAAATCATTAACTGTAAGAAGCTGTTCAACACCTGGAAGAGATGATGACTGCTGGGCAGTATCCCCAGTTTCTGATTTAGTAAGTTCCCAAATGATGCTCCAGTTGCCAGTCCCAGAACCATACTCTGTGTGCTAGTGAGGAAACTGACTTGATTTGCATTCTACTTTGCATTCTATACCGAACCTGATAAAACTGATAAGAGAACACAAAAGATAAAGAAATCCATGGGAATAGAAAGCATCTCTTCAAACCAAGCTAAGCTTAAAGGTAAATAGTATCTAAGGATCATACTAAATTAGTTATCTAAGGATCAAAACAGGAGAATTTAAAGAGAAAAAAAAAAAAAAGAAATTTGTTGAAATAAAAAAAAGAAAAAGAAAATCAAAAGGGAAAAAAAAAACAAAAAACAGGAGAATTTGTAATAGGAAAGACACCAAGAAATCAAAGGACTTTTATCATGGTAAATAAACAAATAAGCTACAAGTCCTCCTATTAGATAGAAAAATAGATCACTGAACATAAACCACAAGTAGAATAAGAAAGTGAGAAGAGTTTTTCTTTCCTCTAGGTACAGAATAGTGATAAAGGTTTTGTCCTATCATCTGATAATTTGGAAAGCCTTCGGAAGATATTACAAAAAAGTATACATTCTGAGATCTACTTGGGAGATTCTTTTGGTTACCTGGATGTTTTACATTTACATGTTGTCCCATGATTTAAGAGAAACCCCAAAATCTTCCTGCAAATAATTTTAAAACTGTTTTGATATATATGTTTTAACAGCATAGAAGACAATACTTTTTACAAAGTTTCTTGGGAAAAATTAAAATCCCTAGGCTAAAAAAACTTAAAAGTAAAAATTAGTACCTAAAAACTACTTTAGAAAATAGTTATTAACCTAGTAGCAGTCTCAGGCTGGTATCAAACTACATGAAAGGCACTTAATATAAAAAGAACAGTAAGATGTGGTTGATTCAAGAGATGAGGACAAACATTTGCTCTGATGAAGCCAGCTAAGTATGGTGCTACTGAAGATTACAGTCTCACAGTTCCAATGACAAGATGAGAAAAGCACGAATGGTATGGCACTGTTAGGCTGTGTCAATTACTATGATGCCAAGTGGGTGGTCAATGGTAAAGAACAAGTAGAATTCAGAAAGACATGAGCAAAATGGATGAATGTTCACTAAAAAAAATAAATAAATAAAAAATAAAAAAATTCCAGGACAATAGACCTGAATCTTTAGAGGTAGAACACTTCCCTCCCCCTGCCTTTTAGCACCACAAATTATTGTTCTGATACACAGAGTTGGAAAAGAACAGGATTAGCATCACAAAACATGCCTAGAGAGTGCTGGTAAATGACAAAGTGTTCTTTTTATAAAACCTGAGCAACTTATATCTGTGTTAATTCGTTCACTTCCCTGGACATTGATCTCTTGAGCAGAGAGATCAGATTGTTATAGCTGTAGTGAAAAACAGAATACAGAAATATATTCCTAATATTCACAGAAGGAAGATACTTTTCTTTGCCAAAGGCCACTTGCTTCAAGCATTGCTGAGGATGTGATGACTGCATGACCCCCAAACAAAATGCAGATAAGCTATAACAGATATCCTGTTAAGGGTAGTACAGCAGAAAGAAAAATTTTAAAAACAAAAACCGTACCTTTTCTTCCTATTTACTTAATGTTTCCATGCATTGGTCTTAGTGAATAGATATTTAACCTAATTAATTACCTGCCCTTATATATTGTATATGTTTATGCAAGAGTTAAAGTTGACTCAATATATAACCTTTCTCTCTATATTACCACCAGACCAAAGGGTTCAGAATACAAATAAGGAAAAGATTTTTTTTTTAAAAAATAACCCTCACATTTGAAGATATTAAAAACTCTTAACCACATAACTAAAATTAACAAGATCATTTTACCCATGCATAAATGTGCACACATGAAACTACCCAAGTCAGTATATTCATTCATGCAACAGCCAAATAAAGCATACCATTCACTGAATATTCACACACACATCTACAAACAAATATAATTTATTTTTCATGAATGGTCTAGATGTCATTCAATGTCCAGACCTAAGACACTAAACTGAAAGGCTTCCTGGCTATGCTACCCAACATTTTACTTTCACTGGAAGCTGTCAATAGAGAAAAAGCTAAAGCTATCCAGAAAACTGGCATCTTTAAAGTATCTGAATGTTGGGGTGCTTGGGTGGCTCCGTCCATTAAGCATCCAAATTCAGCTCAGATCATGATCTCGCAATTTGTGAGTTCGAGCCCCACATCAGGCTTTGTGTTAAGCGCTCAGTCTGGAGCTTGCTTCAGATTCTGTCTCTGTCTCTCAAAAATAAGCATTAAAAAATAAATAATAAGTTGTAAAAAATAAAATACATGAATCTTAATAATTCTTCTCACCTAATTACACTGTTAACATTCCTCAGGATCATGTAGCATAGTGAAGTCAACTATAGGGTAGTTAGATCATGACCAATTCATCTATGATGGGATTCTGCTGTTTATTATTTCTTATAATCCCATGCACCCAGAGAGGTACCTTTAATGTGGTATGTCCAATGAAACATAGTATGCCTAGTAAAAGCATTCTGATAAAACAAGAATACACGCTCACAAATTATTAAACTTTATTTTAAAAAGGCAAAGGAAAATCAGCTGGCATTAATGAATTTTTGGACCCAAGTGTAAACTTAAACTATATTTAGAAATATACACAAAGAATCAATTTTTTGTTTTACTCTCGTTAAGTTTCTCAAGTATTATTGATTGCCTGGGGAAATTCTTCTAAAATATGATTTCTGTGTCTTGGTCATAAATCTGGGTCTACAGAATGTTCTCTGATGAACTTTGCTCTACTGCCAGGTCTAGGAACACTGCTCTATACTACTGACTCAAATAAGTGAGTTGTAATGTAGCTCTGACTTCTTTGTCTTAGGTCATTCTACTTAGTTCCAGCACACACAAATAAAGGTGGATAGATATATAGGGTGGGGAGATTCTCACTACACAAATTCAGAGCACTTCTATATTGTAAATCAGAGAGGTACTGACCAGTGAAAATTTGTTCCTATGTTGACAAACAACAAAATTGACAGGAATTATAAAATTATGTCACATGAAACAGCCTGCTCAGAGTAGCCTATCTACATTTTACATGGCCCCTATAACTCACACTCTTATAACTGAAGAAAAAATGTTAAAAGGTGAAATACTACAATATATTCATTGACAGATACTTAGCAAATTTATATGTGGAACTGTAGACTTTTAAAGAGATGTTTAACAAAGCAGGATGACTAAATTAAGACACAATCATGTGTCTATTCAGTTTCCTCTTACCAAATGAGGTGGCTTATTTATCACAATAATTACCCATTTCTATTCTTTACAAAAACTACCAAGTTGACTAATTCCTAAAAATTCTGAAGCATGTCCTTTACTGCTCTGGAGATTTCACGCGCACTTATAGCTCTTCTTTCTCCTAACGCCTTCTTCAGCTCCAACCTTCATTCAGAGCCTCTATCTATATGTCATTGTTTCTACATCATCTGGCCAACAATAAAATGTAAAAGTGATTATTTTGAAAATCCCTTAACTTGTAAAAACATTATAAGAAAAGAAATAAATGACAGTAATAATGAATTTCCAAAGAGAGCTCAATATCCAGCAAGATGTCAGGCTGTTTTCCCAGACTAAAGATGGTAAACAAAAATCCACCAGGCAGGCACAGTCAACTTAATGTCTTCACCTTAGGTTGGTTCTAATCATTATCTTTAAGACTAACAGAATAAGAAATGATTCAGGGAAAATAATGTGGATAGACTCCTGGGGCAGTCCTTTAAGTCAAAAATTTTTTTTAAAATTGAACTACAGATGGCACATAGTATTACATTAGCTCCAAGGACAGAACACAGTGATTCAAGAAGTCTTTACATTATACTTTGCTCACTGCAAGTGTAGCTACCATCTGTTACCACACAACAGTATTGCAACACCACTGACTATGTTCTCAATGCTGTACCTTTCACCTCTGTGACTTACACATTCCATAACTGGAAACTTATACCTCCTACTCCCCTTCACCCATTTGGTACATCTCCCCACTCCATTTCCCTCTGACAACTAGGATCTGTTTCTATCTTGTTGTTGTTTATTCATTGTTTTCGGTTTTAGATTCTACATATAAAAAATCATATGGGATGTCTTTCTCCAGTTTCACTTAGCATCATACCCTCTAGGTCCATCTGTATTGTTGTAAATAACAAGATCTCATTCTTTTTTTATGACTGAGTATTATTCCATCGTATATATGCAACCAATTCGAACAAAATAAAATCAGATTTTTTTTAAGTCTAGTAAATTGACCAAATAACTCACCTTGCCTAGTAACAGCATATAATATCTGTATTATAAGATAAAACCTAGTTTTGACTGTTAGTGTAAAAGAACTTAGAATTATCAAATCTTACAAAGACACAGATAATGACACTTGTTTTGATAATCACCAGTTATAGCTAATAAACTGCTCAATAAACTACTGAACTGATTTAATAAATATTTCAAAGTAAAAAACATTGCTTTACCAAAATAATACTGTTGTTTTAAGTCACTAAGTCCTTTTATTATTTTAGGCACTTGCAAGCTATGTAAATTAGATATAATGTTTTGGTAATATTATTACATGGTGATTAACATTTTCTGACTAATTTGGCCCAAGAAATTAATAAGATGACTATACAACATATTTGTGTTATATGTATATAAATGAATTTACGGTTTCAGTTTCAGAAACTACCTAAAGGAGTTTTTCTGTCCCATAAAACACAAATTTTTCCTTGAATGACCTTACAAATAAAATAGAAGATAAATGCAAACTTAAAAAGGATTAAATATTTATTTAAATAAAATAAATGGATAAATGGCTCCCTGTATTATACTTTGAGAAAACAAGTAGCACCAAGCTGATAACAAAGATTCTCAAACAACTCAATTTGACAAGTATTTAGTGAATCAGTACTTATTACAAGGCCCTATGAGAAGCACTATGGGAAAGATTAAAGTTGGTCTCTATTCTCAAAAAGCTTAAAATCTGATTAGAATAAGATGTATGAATATAAAAGTAGAAAAAGCAGTGAAAGTACAAAACAAGAAATAAACTCATGGACTTAATAAAGAAAGGGGCCTTAAAGAGTATATAGTCCATTTTGTATAAGAGCAGAAATTGGGCTGAGACTTTTTAAAAAAGTTTATTAATTTTTGAGAGAGAGAGAGAGCGAGCGAGCACACACGCAATGTATGGTCTGAGAGAGAGGGAGCCATAGAATATGAAGCAGACTCCAGGGTCTGAGTTGCCAGCACAGAGCCTGATGTGGGGCTCAAACCCATAAACCATGAGATCATGACCTGAGTCAAAGTCAGATGCTTAACAGACTGAGCCACTCAGGCACCCCTACTACTTAGGTTTTTAATAAACATCTGTATTTTTAATTTAAGATAAAAAATCTTAACATTAGAAAGTAATACATATTTATCACAGAAACTTCTGAAAGCCAATAAGGAGGTATGTAGATAAGGATCACGAGCAAAATGAAATCAGAGAATACTTGTCCTTACAATATCTAATAACAAATAAATAATTAAGAAGAAATGTCCTGAGGGATTAAGGGAAAATGCATTATGGAAAGTAGGAAGCACCAGGAATCTTTCTCCATACCTGTGGAGACAGCAACTGTACAGGGCAGAATCTAATATAAGTACTTTGGAACTCTAGAGTCTATTTAAGGTTTGTAATATTCAGAGGAAAACTTGGGAGAGCAAATTGCCATTAATTTTGGTTAATTTCAGTTCTTTGCTCAGTAGCAGCTACCCATCTCCCACTATTGTGCCCAATGGGAGGAAGCAAGAGATCCTGTTGCCCAAATGTCAGGGATTTGTGTTGATGGTGACTTTTCACCTCAGAAAGAGAAAGAGACAGGTTGCCATTTCCCCTTATTGTCTGAAGTCCCTCTTTCTCCTGCAAATATAACTTCCATGGGATTAAAAAGGCTAGTGCCCACTTTCTGTTCCTTTAGGTTTTTTTTAACTCTTTTTGGAAGCCAGAGATTACAGACTAGGACATTAAAAAGAAACTGAACAAATGGGGGAAATTAGAAAGTCATGATGCATGCCCAGAGAAAGGTGCAGGCTCAAGGGACCTGAGAGATCGTAGTTTTATACCTCAAGCTGATCTTTTGCACAGAGTCACACTACAACAATTAAAAAGTAAAATAATAGACAAAGACAAAACAACCCAGCAAATTTTGCAGAATGGGGAAATATTCTGATTTCTAGAATTATAAATTATTAGATTCAAATGCTCACTTTTTAAATAGAAAATATCAGGACATACAAAAAAGGGGGAGCATACAACACTTCTTTTTCAAGGGAATAGTCAGTAAAGTGACAAGGTGAAAAAAAAATTAATGGAGCCTACCTGAGTAATGTGAGCAGGAACTGTAACATTTATAAGAGAAAACAAGTGAGAATATGTCCTATTTACTTAGTTTTAAAACTGTCCAAGTAGGTCAAAGATATAACAAAGAGTCTTTCCTACCTTGCAGATGAACAGGCTCCAAACTAGTTGGTGCAAAAACCTCTCAGGTAAATCAAGTATTTAAAAGATTTGACTTAAAATATTCACCAAAAAAATCAGAATTACATTAGGTTTAGATAATATTTACTATATAAACTGATATTAATATCTTCACTTGATCTCTGTGTTAGCTATTGCTGTCATGTCATAACAGCAACCTAGGAGCCCTAAAGAAAGAATGGGAGGTAAGTAAAAGATAGGGGTTACATGTCACATCATGCTTATTCATGTTCAGCTTTTTACTATACGAGTTAGGTATATGGGCCAGTTGGGTGGATAATGAATCCAGATGACTTGATGAACTTAAAGGTATTTTTTAAAGGTATTTTAAATAAAGGTGAAATAATTCAATTATTATGGAGGGGTGGGGAAGGACAGGGAAAGGAAATGGGAAAGGAAGGAGAAAAACGAAAAATATGTAGAACTTTAAAAATAAAGGTAGGAAAGTGATTTTTGAAAGAAACCTGTGCTATGGAGAAAGTACTTTGAAAATGTTTTTATCCCTGATTTTGTGTCTGAAATTGATGTATTATCTAAATAAATTTTCGTAAATATGCACTTGACATTCATGAAGAGAACTTTTTAACACATATACCTATAAAGAGCACGAATGAACTTTGTATCCATTTGTTAAAAATATAAAAACACACCTTTACAATCAGTTTGGAAAAACAACTAATTTACATGAGAAAAGATGAAATTTACTAACTGAATTCCTACAAAGTCTGTGTAAAATTGGTGGATGGGACTGAAAATGGAAAACATACAATCATTATATTTAACAGCCTTTTTTGTTAAAACAACACCCCAAAGTTCCAGCAGAGAGGAGTATTACTTTTTAATGAGAACTCTGATAAAATAAAAAAAACCCCTCTAAATATGAATTTAAAAAACTGCTGAAAATAATACCACTACCAGTCTTTAACTTAGGTAAAAGTAAAAATATAAATTCTACTACTGTTTATTTAGTGCCTAACTCAGTATGGCTGACATTTTTCAAAGAACAGTAAGAAGGGACAAAACGTTAGAATTCTGCCTCTCTTCAGTTAGAAAAATGTCCTTGATTGGATAAATAGTCAAATATTGTAAAACAAAAGATATTTAGGAGAAATTTGTGGGCAGTTTCCATGTTTTGCTATTGTTCTTTGGGATGAAACTGAGGTAAGAATATATTTGTTTTTCAGCCAGCTAGAATTAGTTTCCACATTTATCACTTGCCAGTTGGAGTGTTTGCAGCAAGGAAAAGATTAAAATAGAATTAGGGGCGCCTGGGTGGCTCAGTCGGTTAAGCCTCCGGCTTCAACCTCCGGCTTCGGCTCAGGTCAGATCTCACGGTCGTGGGTTCAAGCCCCGCGTCAGGCTCTGTGCTGACAGCTAGCTCAGAGCCTGGAGCCTGCTTCAGATTCTGTGTCTCCCTCTCTCTCTGCCCCTCCCCCTCTCATGCTCTATCTCTCTCTGTATCAAAAACAAATAAAATATTAAAAAAATAAAAATAAAAAAAATAAAATTGAATTAAAGGAAATGTTAAAGTGGAGGGAATAAGGGACAAAATAGGTATAAATTCCAAGTTTACAGACTAGCAAACATATTCTTAGTACTTCCTTAAAGGATCAAGTTAAAATGCTGTCTATGAAATTATGTGAATTTAGTAAGTCAGGTTGGGCAGAGTCTCTGGTGCAATGCTTCCTTGAGGTCTCCAGAGCTGAGGAGTAATCCCAAATAACTGTTTTTTGTCATTTCAAGATAAAGTCATCCACAGTGGAGTGGCTAGTAATTCCTAATAACTTTATACATTTTTTTTTCATTTGTTCTCAGTGAATAGAGAGGATAAAGTTTGCTCAGAAACTCACTCAGGATCAAATGAATTCAAGGATTAGTCATCTTTAGTCTAATTACATAATGACATTGCTATTTTCTTTATTGATATTAAAATGAAGAAAAAAATTTTATAATGTCTAATACTGAAAACTGACCAAATAATTCACACTGAAAAGTTTGCAATTCTCGAGAAAAGCCATTCTGTCTCTTACCTCTTAGTTTTCAGTATTGCATAGCAATGTGCCTGGAACCACATATACACATGGAGACCTATCCATATATGTACATATGTAACTGTAACTATGTATATGTACATTTATGTGCATAGACACATATACATGCATATCTTTTAGTAAATGTATGTACTTTGTAAAGTACTATTAGAATCCTGCTATTAATGAATATGCCCACAGAGTTGTTTCTAAGAACGATGGTGTTTGAATAGTCAACAAAATAAGTAAACACTCTTAGTGGGAAAATCATAGGTTTAACAACACAAAATCTTCAGGTAAAAAAGGCATTTATAAGTTACCACAATATTTTATAATTATTAAGCATGAAACATCCCATATAAATAAGTATCAATTTTGTATTGGTGTAAAAGAAAAAAAAATATTCAGAGAACTTCTTTAAAGCACACATTTAAAATACACTAACTTCTGAATTATATAGGCTAATGAAAGAAGCAACACACATTTGCAAATAACCTAGAAATCCTTTCAGGTTTTGAAATGCATTGTATCATTTTACTGGCATTGATTCAGCTTATAACTACACTCTAAATGTTATACTGGCTAATTATACTCTATATTCTCTGAGCACATGGAATGTGACTAGAAAATATGCTGAACAGAGACAGGAATGAAGGCTGTGAATCAAAGCTAATATGTTTACTTACATGGATAAATAGCATAAAGGCAACAAACACTTGAATCAACAAAAAAAACCCATTTTGTTTTGAATGAAGAAAGGGACCATAAATAGGAGTCAAGATCTAAGACAAGTCCACTAATGTCAGTGTGTAAGAAGAGAGCACAAGTATATAGATTTTTTTGGAAAAGTATATGAGTATACTTTGTACACATAAAGTATAATATTATATAGTATTGTATTTGCTTGCAAGTACAACTACTCCAGGGCATCTGTTCATTTAAGAATAATGAATAGAAACCTCCTCACTATTTCATTTTTTTCCTTTGACATGTTCACAGATAAATTTATGTTAAATGTAAATATGCTACAACCTCAGTGAATCAATTAGCAAATGTTAATGAAACTACTCTTAGAAGGAAAAAAAGACTGAAAACACTGCCTTAGGAAAAATACAATTTCTAGAAATAACTCCATGTAAACCCAAATCTTAAAATTTATCCTAAAAACTTTAGGAACAGTTTGTTGTTTCTAATGAGACTCTTCAAACTATGCAGGAAACATAAGGAGCCCAAATTCCTACAATTTGAGTACTAACTAGGGTCCAAGATTATATTCTCCCGCAGTGTTTGCTAATGAATTTTAACGAATATACATTCCCTATACCCATCAGCATGCTTAGATAACTCTGCCATGACAGATGAAAATAGTAGTTTAAACATTCATACTGTAATAAGCTTTCCAAAAAGTTGGGTTTTTTAAAAGGGAGAAAATCCCCCCAAAGTATTTTTTTGCTTTAAAATGTCAGCTTAGAATTTTTTCTTATACAACATTGTACAATTCAGAGGGAAACTTTATCTTTTTTACACTCAAACCAGAATTCTCAGGAACTTACATTTTTCTTTGTACTGCAAAATAGCTGTTCATCATGATGACTTTAAGGCAATAAAATACCCCAAATGTCTTCATAAAAGTGATACTCACTTATTCTTAGCAAGATCATCAAATGTAACTCCCTCATTTTCACACATGAAGAAAATGAGACACAAATTTACTCAGAGATCCAGCTACAGGCATATCCAGGTTAAGAACTCAGGTGCAAAAATACGTCTATCTTTTTCTGCAGCCCACCCCCACCCACCAAAGGTTAAAGAGCTGTCAATAAGAGGACTAACTAGCTGTCAATGAGAGAAAAGAGGTTCAAATACACTGTTTCCTTGATGCTCAGCGTCACTCATCATCAGGGAAATACAAATCAAAACCACACTGAGATACCACCTCACACCAGTCAGAGTCGCTAAAATAAACAAATCAAGAGACTATAGATGCTCGCGAGATGTGGAGAAATGGGCACCGTCCTACACTGTTGGTGGGAATGTAAACTGGTGCAGCCGCTCTGGAAAACAGAATGGGGGTTCCTCAAAAAACTATCAACAGAACTTCCCTTATGACCCAGCAATAGCACTGCTGAGGATTTACCCAAGGGATACAGAAGTGCTGATATATAGGGGCACATGTACACCAATGTTCATAGGAGCAATGTCAACAATAGCCAAATCATGGAAAGGGCCTAAATGTCCGTCACCTGATGAATGGATCAAGAAGATGTGGTATATATTCACAATGGAATACTACATGGCAATGAGAAAGAATGAAATCTGGCCATTTGTAGCAAAGGGGATGGACCTCGAGGGTGTCATGCTGAGTAAAATAAGTCAGGCAGAGAAGGACAGACACCATATGTTTGCACTCATAGGTCTAACAGGAGAAACCTAACAGAGGGCCGTAGGGAGGGGAATGGAGAAAGAAAGCTGGGGAGAGAGAGGGACACAAATCATGAGAGACTATTGAATACTGAAAACAAACCGAAGGCTGAAGGGGGAGGGAGAGAGGGGAAGGGAGTGATGGTCATGGAGGGGGGGCACTTGTGGGGAGAAGCACTAGGTGTTATATGGAAACCAATTTTGACAATAAAGTACTATTAAAAAAAAACCAAAAAACCGCAAATATACTGTTTCCTGTTATTTGTGTCACTCCTTATGCACCTCGTCTTATGTAAACACTATTCTCTGTTCTGAAAAAAAAAAATGCTACTCCTTAATCAGTGAAGTAAGGAAAACAATAATAAAAACCAACCTCATTGAAACAAAACTCCCAACAATAAACAAAAGCACTGGTCTAGTTAACTGGCTACAGGGAGAACTCACTCTTGTAGCTGAAAAAGTTTAAATACATTTGACCAATGAATTTCCTAATTCTCTAATAAGATAAAGGTAGCTAATAAAACACACATTATTGGCTGCTACCGCTACTGCTATCGCCACTGTGCCAACCCCTTGGGTCTCTGTGAGGCCGGGTGACACTCCAGAATGGGAGACAAGCCAATTTGGGAGCAGATTGGATCCAGCTTCATTTAACATTACAATCAGTAATTTGATAATGACAGAATCCAACTAGGTGCAATTTATATTGACGCATCATGCCTTACATGGGAAGGACAGCAGTTCCAGGGGAAAGCTGCCATTGTGGAGAAGTTGTCTAGCCTTCTGTTCCAGAAAATCCAGCACAGCATCACGGCACAGGGCCATCAGCCCACACCAGATAGCTGCATCATCAGCATGGTGTGGGCCAGCTCCAGGCTGATGAAGATCCTACCATGGGGTTTCCCACCAGATGTTCCTATTAAAGAATATCAAGGATGCTTGGGTTTGCACCAACGACATGTTTAGGCCTGCCCTGCACAACTTTGGCTGACCTCCTCCCAGCCAGGCACTCATGCTGTTTCCTCCTCCCTCTTCTTCCCAATAGTATTCACACTCCTCCAGATGCTCCAAATATCATACAGGGCCACGGTGGGATTGGGCACAGTGTGCTGCTGCTACTGAGGTGTTGTGCATGATGTTTGGACGCTAGACTAGTTACATTTGACAGGAAAAGTTTGTGTTGCACCAGTGTATGCCCTGGAAAGACTTAATACAAAAAGTTGTCTCTCTTTTTCTTTTTTTTAATCTGACAAGTTGCTCTAGTAACCCAAAGAAGTGAAGGAGAAAGCAGCTGCCTCACCCCCTCTCCCCCCCGATAATGACTGGTTCGGATGTTTCAATGCCTCATGATACAATAAAACAAGAAAAATTTTCTTAGTTAAAAAAAGACACACCCTACATTATTTCCTTGAAAAGACAGCAGGTAAGCAAACACAGAGGTCCAACACTAGATCTGTGGTGCAATCTGCTTGCTAATAAAAAAAATGGTCTTTTCAGAAGTAAACACACAAGAAAGCACAAAGAGGACTAGTCTTCTCTCCCTTTGCAGCAAAACTACACTATAGAGTTGTGACACAAACCATCAGGCTCCTGTTTACAATAAAAAGAACAAATCTATGCCATCAGGTAAGCTAAAAAGATGAGATGACCAGAATGCTGAAAAAGTTCTGTAGACATAAAGCACACTGACTAAACAGAGGATATTATAACCCAATATTTGTAAAAGACTTCTGTAAAACATGAGTTCTCTCAGAACTCCAGAATAACCATAAAATCTAGAGAAACAGGCCAAAGACCATAAAAGAGATGAAGAAAATGAATGGTAAAGGAGTTTACCAATCTTTGATTTTTTTTTTTTTAAGAGAGAGTGCCCAAGTGAAAGTTGGGGAGAGGAGGATTAGAAAAAGGGAGGGGGAGGGGGAAAGAGAGGGAGAGAATCCTAAGCAGGTTCCATGCTCATCACAGAGCCTGATGTGGGGCACAATCCCATGATCCTGGAATCACGACCTGAGCCAAAATTGAGAGTTGGATAGTCAACTGAGTCACCCAGTGTCCCCCCCCCCTTTTTTTTTTTACCAATCTCTAATTTTGAATATTCAGTAGTTCCTTTTATCCTAACTCAAAGCCACAAAACTATAGTTCTCTACATAAAGTGAGAGCTTTTCCAGAAAATACCTGGAATAGGCACATATAAGAGGTCTCATACTCAAAATGCATGGGTTTTTTTTTTATATCCTAAAAGAAAGTTCGGTAATTCCACTTTATTTCAACTAGCTTCCAAAATGGCCCTCAGTGGTTCTTAACTTCTAGTATTTGTATCTGTAAGCAATCCACTACCACATTATAGAGCTGGCTAGTGTAATCAAAAGGATATTGTGAAAATAATGGAGTATGACTTCTGAGGATAGGCCTTGATTTCATTTATACCACCTAAATTTATACCACACGGTAAGTAACTAAGGCCTCTTACCAAGAGTCAGTAGTAACTTGCCAACCACACAAGTAAACTATTTATATATGTATATGTGTGTGTGTACATATATATATATATATATATATATATATATATATATATATCCTCCAGCTCCTGTCAAGCTTTCAGAAGACTGCAACCCTATCTAATATCTTGATTGTAACTTCATGACAATCGAAGAACCACAGCTATCCATCTAAGCTGCTCCTGAATTCATGACTGACAAAAACTGTGTGGAAAAAAATAAATATTTGTTGTTTTAAACAATACTAGTTGCAATTGTTGTGGAATAGTTTGCTACTTACCAACTAACAACCAATATTTCCTGCTTCAGAATTTATAAAAACCACTAATAGTGATAATCCAATTATTAACAGAGAATTGACCATAAATATTGTAAAATTCCACCTACCCTAAAGAAAAAAATAATTAAACCTAGATGAGGTGACTAAGGTAAAATTCAGAGAAAAACCTAACGGTATTTTTAAGTTAATAAAATACATATATTGGTCTCAGGCCTTACTTCCTGGCACATACTCCTAAAACCCTTGTAATTTCCTCAGTGTTCAAAGCACCACAAGCATTTTTTGTCCTAATATTTGATCTTTGATCCTGGTTCCTACACAGGGCTCCTGAAACCCTTGTAATTTCCTGATTGACAGGAGTCTCTTTTGTACTAATGAGGCAATTCTTAGTGGACTTGTGGATAGGTCCTGGTCACCAGAAAGAGAAAGCCATGAAAGAAGCTTGGAATTTTCAGCCCCACCCCCATTCTCTTGGGAAGGGAGAAGAATGGAAAATGGAGATGATGATAGATCATGCCTGTGTGATGAAGCTTCCCAAAAGTAAAATAAAAATCCCAGAAGTATGAAGTCCAATGAATTTCTGGGTTGGTGAACACATGAAGATTTATGGAAAGTGGCATGGTCAGAGAGGACATTAAAGTCTCCACCCCTTGCCACATTCCTTGCCCTATGCAACTCTTTCATCTGGCTGCTCCTGAGTTATATCCTTTTGTAGTAAATTGATAATCTAATAAAATATTTCTCTGCAATCTGTGAGCCACTCAAAAGTAGGGGAATGCTGGAACCTCTCATCTACAGCAGGGTAGTCAGAAGAATAGGTGACAACTTTGACCTGTGACTGGCATATGAAGTGGTGGGGGAGGGGGTAGTTTTGTAGGACTGAGCCCTTAACTGTGGAATCAGATTACTATCTCTAGGTAAACAATGTCCGAATTCAGATGAATTCAGCTAGTGTCAGAGAATTGCTTGGTGGTGTAGGAACACTCCCTACAATACTCTTATTGGAAATGGGTGCAGAACTACTTGGTTTTAAACAAACTTGCAAACTTATTATTAAAGAAACTAAATGTGAAATGAGTAACATTTAACTTACAAAACTAAACAAGGAATTAAGTGAAAAACTGAATAATGTAAAATAAAGGAAGAAAAATAACAAAATAATTATTAACCAAACAAATAGTAAGAAAAATAAAGGCAGAAGACATCAAGAAATCAATGATCACAAAAGAAATGGAAGGGTGCTCAAAACTTCACAGAAAAATAGCTATAGTACCAAGGATTTTGAAATTAAATTTCTTTTTAGGTTAATTTTGAGAGAGAGAGAGAAAGAGCGCTCGCGTGAGAGGGAGTGAGAGAGTGCATGCACATAGTGGGGGGGGGGGGGGCGGACAGAGAGAAGGAGAGACAGAATCCCAGGCAGGGTCTGCACCACAAGCACAGAGCCTGATGTGAGCTCGAACTCAGGATTCATAAGATCATGACCTAAGCCAAGATCAAGAGATGCTTAACCGACTGTGCCAACCAGGTGCTCTTTGAAATTTAATTGTTAACCAATATTCAAAAAAGGAAGTTTAAAGGGATTTAAACAATTCCAAAATCTAGAAAAAAAAAGATACAGGCCTTTGGACTTTATTATATGCACCTGATATAAACTTTGTTAATAAAACTGAGCAAAAGGTAAAAAAAAAAAAATCATTATAGATGAGGCTCACACAGAACTTATAAACAGAATAAAAGATTCTGGATCAAATATTTATTAGCCAGTAGTCCAATAGATAAGAAAAGGTATCTTTTAGAAAGCAAAAGATTGGGTGCCAGGGTGGTTCGGTCAGTTAAGTGTCTGACTCTTGATCTCAGCTCAAGTCTTGATATTAGAGTCATGAGTTCAAGCCCCATGTTGGGCTCCAAAAAATCTGGTTCTTCAATTATAATAGAATAAGTATTAAAACCCATTGTAAACAGTATTACAAATAAAATCATGAATATGTCCATTATTACCACCAATACTTAAGAGTATTCTAGAGAAATCAAGCAAGAATAAGAAAACTCCACTAGCACAATTTTATCTGCTTTCTATATATAAAAGGAGTTTAAAGTCTACTTTTCTTCAAAACAAAAAAATGTTGAACTGCAAGATTCCTTCAATCTGCAAAATGCTCAATTTTAGTTCCCCAAACTGTCATTTTAACCATTGGAACAACATGTTTATATTTTGTTAAACTATGTATGCTACTGATGAAAATATAAATATTTCTTAATCAGAGATTATTGTTTCAAGAATCTATAAAGAGCACCTATTTCCGTGACTGACTCTAGCATCCTATAACTGTATTAATTTAGTAATCTGAAAAGTTCCATTATTTAACACCCCACTGCTTTATTAACTATCAAAGATGGAAAAGTTATTAAGTGATATTCTAATGTTAATACAAAATCACTACATAATAATAAGGGAAACAACTGAAGAAGAGAATATAATAATTATAAATATTTATATACATAGGAGTGCCTAAGTATATAAACAACAATTAACAGACATGATGAAGAAATTAACAGCAATATAAGAGCTGGGGGCTTTAACCCCCCACCTACATCAAAGGATAGATCAACAGAACATCAGCAAGAGTGATTTTGATTGACACATTGGACTAGAAGAACCTAACAGATATAGCCAGAACATTCCAATCAAAACAAGCAAAATACACAGTATTTTCAAGTGCACATGCACTTTTCTCCAAAACAGATCACGTTAGCCTAAAAACAAGTCTCAATTTAAAGATTAAAACCGTATTGTACATCTCTTCCACCACCACAATTTGAAAAAAAATCAATCACAAAAAAAATCTGGAAATACAAATATATGGAGGCAAAATACCATGCTACTAAACGAAGAATGAGTAAACCAAGAAATCACAGAGAGAGAGGAAAAAAAAAACAACACATGGAGACATATGAAATTGAAAACACAATATCCAAACCTTTGGGATGCAGCAAAAAGCAGCAAAAATTGTTCTAAGAGGGAAGATTATAGCAACACAGGCCTATCTCAAGAAGGAAAATCTTAAATAAACAATCTAACCTTATATCTAAAGGAGCTAAAAAAAAAAGAATGAACAAAGCCCAAAGCCAGTAGAAGAATGGAAATGATAGAAATTGCAGAAGAAACAACTGAAATAGACTAAAAAAGCAATAGAACAGATCAATGAAACCAGAAGGTGGTTCTTTGAAAAGATCAATAATATTGATAAACCTTCAGCTAGACTCACCAAAAAAAGGGCAAGAACTCAAATAAAACCAGAAAAGAGGAGAAACAGCAATCAACATCACAGATATAAAAAGGATTACAAGAGAATATCATAAAAAATTATATGCCAACAAATTGGACTACTTAAAAGAAATGGATAAATTCCTAGAAACCTATTATCTCCCAAAACTGACTCAGGAAGAAAGAAAAAATCTAAGGATTGATTACTAGCAATGAAACTGAATTAGTAACCAAAAAAACAAAAGTCCAAGACCAAATGGCTTCCAAGATGAAGTCTACCAAACATCTAAAAAATTACTACGTATTCTTCTCAAATTATGCCAAAACACAGAAGAAGGATAACATCCAAATTCACTATGAGGCTGTCATTATCCTGATATTAAAACCAAATAAAGATGCTATAAATAAAAAATAAATAAATAAATAAAACTACAAGTCAATATCTTTGACAAAAACGGGTACAAAAAAATCTCAACAAAATAAAAGCAATCCAAATCCAACAATACATTAAAAACTCATTCACCATGAACAGATGGGATTTATTTCAGGGATGCAAGGGTGGTACAGTATTTATAAATCAATCAACATAATATGCCACATTAACAAGATAAAAGATATAACCCATATGATCATCTCAGGAAATGCAGAAAAAACACTTGACAAAGTAGCACATCCATTCGTGATAAAAACTCTCAACAAAGTAGGTTTAGATGAAACTATCTCAACATAGTAAATGCCATACATGAAAAACCCACACTTAACATATTCAGGGGGGGAAAAACTGAGAGCCCTTCCTCTAAGGTAAGAAACATGACAAGGATATCCACTCTCACCACTTTTATTCAACATAGTACTGGAAGTCCTAGTCACAGTAATCAGACAAGGAAAACAAATAAAAGGCATCCAAATTAGTAAGGAAGACGTAAAACTTTCACTTACTTTGGAGATAACATGGTACTGATAGGGAAAAATCTGTTATAAGATGGCCAACAGGACTGATAGGGGAATTCTAGTTCCTTCTGGAAGACTCCCCTTCTGGGTTTTTCTTCCCACCTGCTTGCCAGACACTCCAAATTACAACTAATGAGAATACTTAAGTAACAGACTATCAATTGTCCCCTCTGCTTATGTTCAGGCATCAGACTTGTGGAGAGTGATCTCCTCTGAGCCCACCGGTGTAAAATAAACTTCCTGCCTTCTAAGATCTCCGAATGCTGCTTGGTTCTTCTATAGGGTGATCCAGACCAGGTTCCATAGCACAATTATAAATAGAAAACCCCAGAGACTCCAACAAACTATTAGAACTGATAAATGAATTCAGGAAAGTCACAGAATACAAAATTAACATACAAAAATCTGCTGCATTTCTATACACTAATAATAAAGTGGCCAAAAAGAGAAATTAAGAAAACAATCCTGTTTACAATTATGCCAGGATAAATTACCTAGGAATAAACATAAGAAAGTGAAACACCTGTACTCTGAAAACCATAAAACCCTATCAAAGAAATTGAAGCTATATGTTCATGGCCTGAAAGAATTAATACTAAGTGTACATACTACATAAAGAATTCTATAGATGAATGCAAATTCCTATCCAAATATCAACAGCATTTCTCAGAGAACTAGGATAAATAATACTAAAGTTTGTATGGAATCACAAAATACTCTGAATAGTCAAGGCCATATTGAGAAAGAACAAAGCTGGACATGCTGCAATTCCAGATTTCAAGGTATACTACAAAGCTATACTAATAAAAACGGTATGATACTGGCACAAGTATAGATAACAGAATTAAATAGAAAGTCTAGGAATAAACCCATGCTTTGATGGTGAATTAATCTATGACAAAGTGGGCAGGACTATATAATGGGGAAAAGACAGTCTCCTCAACAAATGGTGCTCAGAAAACTGGTCACCTATGTGCAAAAAAATGAAACCAGACCACTTTCTTGTACCATATTCAGAAAATAAGCTACAAATGGATTAAAGATCTAAAGGGGAGGCCTGAAATAATAAAATTCCTAGAAGGAAACATAGGCAGTAATTTCTTTGATTTTGGCCATAGAAACATTTTTCTAGTATGTCTCCTTTGGTAAGGGAAACAAAAGCAAAATTAAAGTAGGGGGACTACACCAAAACAAAAAGCTTTTGCACAGCAAGGAAAACCATCAACACAAACAAAAGACAACCTACTGAATAAGAGAAGATATTTGCAAATGATGTATCTGATAAAGTACTAATTTCTGAAATACAAAAAGAACTGATACAACTCACTACCAATAGAACATAATCCAAATAAAAAGTAGGCAGAAGACCAGAATAAACATTTTTCCAAAGACACACACAATCACCAACAAACACGGGAAAAGATGCTCAGTATCACCAATCATCAGGAAAATGCAAATTAAAACCACAATGAGGTATCACTTTATACCTGTCAGGATGTCTAAAATCAAAAACACAGGAACAATAAGTATTGGTAAAGATATGGAGAAAAAAGAACCTCATACATTATTGGTGTTGAATGCGAACTCGTACAGCCACTGTGGGAACAGTGTGGAGGTTTCTCAAAAAATTAAAAATACAATTACCAAGTGATCCAGCAATTGTACTAATAGGTGTTGATCCAAAGACGACAAAAACACTAATTCGAAAAGATATATATCTCCCTATGTTTGCTGCAGCATTATTTACAATAGCCAAGATATAGAAGCAATCCAATACATGAATGCATAAAGAAAATGTTATGTACGTACATACCGAAATACATACAAACACACACATATAAAAGGACATCACTCAGCCTTAAAGAAAAAGTGAGAGCTTGGTATTTGTAACAATATGGATGAACCTATAAGATACAATGCTAAGTGAAATAAGTCAATCAGAGAAAGACAAATACCATAAGACTTTGCGCATGTGGAATTTGGGAAACGGGGGAAAAAAATAGAGTCAAGAAGCCAAGTACAGAGAACTGGTGGTTGCCAGAGGGTAGGTGGGTCGGAGGATGGTTTAAAAGATGGTTCAACAGTCCTAATAGAGATTAAGACTACATTTTTTTTATGAGCAATAAGAAAGATACAGAACTGCTGAATTGTATCACACACTTGAAACTAGTAACTATATATTAATTACATTTGAATTAAAAAAACTTAGAGAACAAAACGAATTTCATCTTTAAAAATGTAGTTCTTTCCTATTTAAACTAAATTTACAAAAACTAAATGAGGTACCATTTTTGGCATACAAATTAAAATTTTTGAGTTAAGATAATAGTATTGAGGCTATGGTTAATCCAAGCAACATAAAATAATAGTACAAACACATCTTATTAGAAGGCACAATTTTATACAGACTTCAATCATGCAAGTCCACTTCCAGGAATTTACTCAAAAGAAATAGTTACAGATATACACAAATATCTAGCTATAAGGATATTTAATATAATCGGATTATAAAAAGGAAAAATTAAATAGCTAGCAGTAGGAAGTTAATAAACTATATCACTATACACACACAATGAAGACAATTACTCCTAAACTATAGTCTTCACCAATTTGATTTTAAAGTAAAAACAAAAAAAACCAGAAATTTTTATTCAGAAAGGATCAAGGCTGTGTCCAGCATATAAAGAGCTTGGAGGCTGACACTCTTGCCCTCATAGCAAGAAAAAACCTGAACAAACTGAAAAACAACAACTCTTCTTAGATCTGTGAGAATGAGGTCATAGGGCACTGTGTCTTCCAATATTAGACACACACAGGCAGATATAGAGAATCACAGCAGAAGCCCAGGTACAGAAATTGCACTGGAGGCAGTTCCAAAGTATACAAAATTAAAATGTGACTGACAATTTGCTAGAGGCTCAATGTTGAAAAGCTTATCAGTTAAAAACTCCAGGAGGGCCTGGTCTTAGGGAAGACTCCACACTTTCCAGAGTTTCACCTCCAAGTACCCTTCTAGCTATACCCTTCTGATCTTCTAACAAGGTTCAGAAAAATATTTTCTCCTGTGGCAAGAGAGATAAGGGAAAAGTAGATGAACTGAAATACATCTAGAGCATTCTGTCCTCCTTAACAAGGCTTGCCTACAAGGCAAATTATTTTACCAGAGTCCAACTGACTTGGGGAAAGGAAATACTCAATTCCAGTCCCTCCTTTCCTTCCTGACTCACCTAAAGGGGCAATGTGTGTATGTTTGTTGGGGGGTGGGGGGAAGCTGAGAAGTACCTGTAAAGGTATTATGTTCAGGGGAATAGGCTCTCTTGCATACATAAAACTGAGACCTAATTACAGGAATACATAATGCTTCTCTTCCCTCAACATCTTCCCACTATATTAATATGGCTCAGTTTACAAGTGAAAGAACTCTCAGATCTAGTTTATGGAATCTCTCTGGAATTCCAAAGAAAACAGTTGGAGACAAAAGCAGGAACACAAGAAGAAATGTTAGCTTCTCACACTTGAGGGTACAGCAAACGGTTAACACAACCTAATTTTAAGTTGAATAAATATAAAAATCTCACACTGAAGACTTACTTACCTCAGTTCTTCATACAAAGCACATTATTTCTAGCTTTTAACACCATATTACAAGGCACACTAAAAGAAAAAGAGACAAAGCCTAAAAAGAACGAGACTCAGATGTGACTAAGATTTTTGAATTAGTAAGTAGACTGGAAGTATAAAACTACTACAACTAATATTTTAAAGGCTCTAGTGGAAAAAACAGGTATCCTACAATTACAAATGGGCCTCAAAAGCAGAGATGGAACTTCTAAGAATGAATCAAGAGGAAATACCAAAAATCAAAAACTCTAAAACATAAAAAAAAGAACGTTATAAGGGATAGGAGTAAGGAATTAGGGATGCTTTATTGCATGATACTTGTACTAATAATTAAATGATATAGTGTTTTTTGAAAATGGCATTGGATTGCTTATTCATGTATACTGCAAACTCTACAACAATCACTGAGAAGAAAAAAACAATTGTAATTTATATCCTGAGAAAGAGAGAGCAAAAAAGTATGAAATGTGAAATGCTCAGTTAAAACTAGAGAAGGCAGAAAAAGAGTGGAGGACAAAAAAAAGAAAGAACAAGGGCAACAAAGGGAAAACAGCAATACATATGGTGGATATTAATCCAACTACGTCTGTCAGTAAACACTTCATTTTTTAAAAATCTTTTTTACATTTATTTATTTTTGAAAGACAGAGACAGAGCATGAACAGAAGGTCAGAGAGAGAAAGAGACACAGATTTGAAGCAAGCTCCAGGCTCTGAGCTAGTGGTGAGCACAGAGACGGATGCGGGGCTCGAACCCACAAACCGTGAGATCATGACCTGAGTCAGTCAGATGCTTAACCGACTGAGTCACCCAGGTGCCCCTATCAGTAAGCACTTTAAACATCAGTAGTGGTCAGGGGTGCCTGGGTGGCTCAGTTGGTTAAGCATCTGACTTCAGCTCAGGTCATGATCTCACGGCTCATGGGTTTGAGCCCAGCATCGGGCTCTGTGCTGAGAGCTAGCTCAGAGCCTGAAGCCTATGTTTAGATTCTGTAACTCCCTCTCTTTCTGACCCTCCCCTGCTCACACTGTCTCTGTCTCTCAAAAATAAATTTAAAAAAAACACCCCAACATTAGTGGTCAAAGTAAATACACCAAACAAAATAGACACTGTCAGAGTGAGCAAAAAACCAAGACCCAACTATATGTTGTCTGAAAGAAACCAACTTCAAATATAATGGCATAGACATGTCTCTGTTAGAGACAGATAAAGGTATACACTAATCAAAAAGCTGAAGTAGCTATACTAATTTTGTATAGTGCAAATCTCAAAGCAGACAGATATATCAGGAATAAAGAGTATTACATAACTCGCCAATAAGACATAATACTACTTAATGTGTGCATGTTTAAAAGAAGGTCAAAATTCATGAAGCAAAAACAAGGATAGAAATTCAAGGAGAAATTGATGAATCACTCTAATACTTGGAGACATCAATATCCCCCATCAGTAATTGATAGAAAATCAGAGAAGACCTACCTGAATTGGACAGTATCATCAGTCAAATAGATCTGATATTTATAAAATACTGCATTCAACAAGAGCAGAAAACACATTATTCTCCAGCTCATGTGGCACATTCACCAGCCACATTCTGAGCCATAAAATATGCCTCAAATTTAAAACAATAGGAATCATATAAAGAATGCTCTAACATCATGATGAAATTAAACTAGAAACAAAAAATAAAAAGATACCTGGAAAATCTTACAACAAAGAGATTAAAACAACACATTCCTAAATAATATATGAGCCTAAGAAGAAAAATCAAGAAAAATAAAAACTGGGAATAAATTGAAAATGAATATTCAACTTAACCAAATATAGAGATGCAGCAAAAGAAATCCTTAGAGGACAATTTATAGCACCAAATACATATATTAGAACAGGAAAAAACCTAAAAGTCAATAATCTAAGTCTCTACCTTAAAATAAAAAAAGCACATTAAGCCAAAACTATGCAAAAAGAAATAATACAGAGTAGACTATAAAATCAATCAGGAAAATCAACAAAATAACTGGCTCAGTATAAATTTTAAATTTATAAACATCTTGCCAGGCTAAGAACAAAAGATTCTGGAAAGATAAGACACAAATGACTAATAATGTGAAATGAGAGCAAGGCCATTAGCATTGAGCCTTTAAACATTAAAATAATAAAGAAAAATTATGAGTAACTCTATGCCCACAAATTTGATACCTAAATGAAATGGACCATTTCTTTGAAAGACACAACCTAACAAAATGTATATAAGAAAAAACAATCTGAATACATTTATATGTATTAAATAAACTGAGTCAATAAATAACCTTCCAAAACAGAAATCATCAGGCCCAGATAGGTTCACTGGTTAACTCTACCAAACATTTACGGAACAAATGATAACAATTCTCTACTAATGATAAGTCTCTTCTAGGAAATAAAGGTGAATGAATACATTCTAACTCATTGTATGAGGTAAGCATTACCTTAATAGGAAAATCAATGACATTATAAGAAAACTAAATACCAATCTCTCTCATGAATACAAATGCAAAAAATCTTAAGAAAGTATTAGTAAACGCAACCACACAATACATAAAAATTATATACAAGAAATAAATGTGATTCACTCTAGATATGTCAGACTCACCATTCCTAAAGCAAATGATTAATCCATAACAGGATAAAAAATGAAAAATATGATTTTTATCAAGAGATGCAGGAAAAGCATTTCACAAAATCCAACACCATCTCAAAAATACAGTAGGAATAGAAGGGAATTTCTTTAATGCTAAAATCATCTAAAAAAATCTACAGCTAACACTATTTTTATTAGTGAGAAACTACATGATTCCTCACTCAGATCAGAAACAATCACCACTGATAATCAAAATGATACTTGAACACTTAGCTAATACAGTAAGACAGGAAAAGGAAATAAAGGGTATTATTAGACAGGGAGGAAGAAATAAAACCATCTCTATTTGCAAATGGTAAGATCATGTATGGAGAAAATCCCATTGACACACATTATTGGAATTAATGAACTATTAAAGCAAAGTTGCAGGATACAAGGTTAATATACCAATGTCAACTGCTTTCTACATGAGGAAAACTACAAAACTCTGATTAAAAAAAAACAAAGAGGACCTAAATAAATGAACAGGTATTCCATTACACTGATAAGAAGACTCAGTATTGTTATTATGTCAGTTCTTCCTATCTTGATCTATAGATTCAATGAAATCCCAATAAAAATTCTAAAGTTATTCTGCAGATGTGATAAATTGATTTTAAAGTTTACATGGAAAGGAAAAAAAAACACAGAACAGCCATAATGATACTGCAAGAGAACAAAGTTAAGAAACTATCTTACTCTAAGACTTACTATAAAGCTAAACTAATATATGCAATTGATCCTTGAACAACAAGGGTTAAACTGCTTGGGTCCACTTATACACACTTTTTAAAAATAAATACAGTACAGTACTGTAAATATATTTTCACTTCCTTATGATTTTCTAACATTTTCTTTTCTCTAGGTTGTTTTAAGAATATAGCATATATTACATATAACATACAAAATAGGTGTCATGAACTGTTTATCAGTAGGTAAAGCTTCCAGTCAACAGTAGGCTATTAGTAGTGAAGTTTTGGGAGGACCTAAAGTTACACATTCATTTTGAACTGGACAGGTAGCTTTAACCCTAAAACTTGTATTGTACAAGGGTCAACTGCAGAGCGTAGTAATGGTGAAAGAATAGAAAAATAAATAAATGGAACAAATTAAAACCCAGATATAGACTCAGAAAAATATTTTTGACAAAGAAGAGAAGATAATTCAAAAGATAAAAGTCTAAAAGTATCGGAACTGGATATCCACAGGTAAAAAATTGAGTTGACAGAGAACTTAAACCTTTCACAAAAATTAAATGTATCATATACCTATACATTAAACACAAAACTGTATGACTTCTAAAACAGAACACAGAAAAAAATCTGTGTGACTGTGTCTGGCAATGAATTTTTAGATACATCAAAAGCACAATCTAGGAAAGAAAAAATTGATAAGCTGAATTTTATTTAAATTAAAAACTTTTGCTCTACCAAAGGCACTGTTAAGAGAATAAAGACAAGCCACAGACTGAGAAAAAACACTTGCAAAACACAGCTCTGATAAAAGACTGGTATCCAAAACATACAAGAACATTAAAACAACAATAAAATGGGAAAAAAGCAACTCAGTTAAAAAATGGACAAAAGATCTAAATAGACACCTTACCAAATAAAATATATAGGTGACAAGTAAGCATATGAAAAGATGCTCAGTATTATACGTCACTAGATAATTGCATATCAAAACAATGATATTTCCACTTCATACCTAATAGAATGTCTGAACCCAAAATAATGAAGATATCAAATGCTGGTGAGGACATACAATAATAAGAACTCTAATTCACTACAGACTAGAATGTAAAATGGTACATCTATTTTGGAAGACAGTTTGGCAGTTTCTTATAAAATTAAGCATACTCTTAACCACACAAATTGGCAATTAGGCGTGTTGGTACTTATTCAAATGAATTAAAGACTTATGTCCACACAAAAACCTGCACCAGATTGTTTATAACAATTTTATCCATAATTAAGAAAACGTGGAAGCAATGAAGATCTCCTTCAATAGGTAAATGGATCAACAAACTGTGATACATCTGTAAGATGAAGTTATTATTTGGTGCTAAAAAGAAATGAGCTACCAAGACATGAGAAGACATGAAGGAAAGTTAAATATATATTGTTAGGGGCAAAGGACAATTTGAAAAAGGATACACACTGCATCATTCCAGCTACATGGAAAAGGCAAAACTATGGAGATACTCAGAAAGATCATAGTTTCCAAGAATTCAAGAAAAAGGAGAATGGGTGGAACACAGGAGATTTTTATGGTAGTTAAAAATGATTTTTCTGTTAATATTGTCAGAGTGGATATATGTCATAATACATGTGTCAAAACCCATAATGTAGAACTCACAGAGTAAACCTTAATTTGAACTATGAACTTTCCTTAATACTAATGTATCAATAGTAGTTCATCAATTGTAACAAACATATCACCCTAGGCAAGATGCTAGTAAGTTAAACTGGGTTAACGCTAGGGGAGGTAGGCCAGTAGGAATATATGAAAATTTGTTGTACTCTCAAGTTAATGTTTCTCTAAACCCTTTAATGATGCTCTAACAAAGAAGTTTATTAATAAAAAAAATTCAAAAGAAAGAATCAAAGTCACAATTTCTACTCTTCCATGTGGTTAACTATGGTGACCTCAAAACACATGCAAAAACACACACACTCCAAACCTCTTTACTATTTTTAATGATAATTTGTGAAAAACAGAGATGAAAACACACACGGAAGATTTGTGAAAATGAAATGTAAGTACAAAATATAGTAAATGTAAGTACAAAAGATAGATTATAAAATGTAAGTACAAAAGATAGATTATAAAATGAAGTAAAAATTTCTGTAAAACAAAACATATGAACAAAATCTGTTAGAGCAGAATATGTACAGAAATGTTTGCAAAACAATAATGGTAATTCATAGGGAATACGAGCTATTTTAAAAATATTTTAGGAGTATCTGGCTGGCTCATTTGGTTGAGTGCCAACTTCAGCTCAGGTCATGATCTCACGAATCATGAGTTCTAACCCCATGTAGGGCTCTGTGCTGACAAATCAGAGCCTGGAGCCTGCTTCCAATTCTGTGTCCCCCCCCCCCCCGCCCCTCCCTTGCTTGCATGCAGGCTCACTTGCTCTCGCTCTCTCTCAGAAATAAAACAAACCTTTAAAAAAAAGCACAAGAATAAAAATACTTTGAAACTAATTTCTCTGGGTGCCTGGGTGGCTCAGTTGGCTGAGCATTTGACTTCAAGCTCAGGTCATGATATTGCAGTTCCTGAGTTCAAGCCTTACATCAGGCTCTCTGCTGTCAGCACAGAGCCTGCTTCAGATCCTGTGTCTCCCTCTCTCCCTGCCTCACACACATACTCTCTCTCTCTCAAAACTGAATAGACACAAAAGTAAGAATATTTATATACAAAAATAAGAAAAATTGTTATATTTTATTTGTTATCAACACTGATCACGGCACTATTTTAGGAACATAACTCCCAGAGGTTGGCAGGATATTTCTACAATGTAAAGCAAATAAACATAGTACTATTTTGTAAGAGTATGTAATATAATAGAAAGATGTTAGTTATTTATTATTTCTTTTAAAAGTATAGGCCACCCTGGTGCCTCTTGATTTCAGCTCAGGTAATGAACTCACAATTTAGGAATTCAAGTCTCAGGTCAGGCTCTACACTGACAGCATAGAGCCTACCTGGAGTTCTGTCTCCCTTTCTCTCTGCCCCTCGTGCTTGCTCAGTCTCACGCGCGTGCGCGTGCTCTCTCTCTCAAAATAAATATTTTCTTAAAAGTAAAAGTACATAACAAAACTTTACAATCTGGCTCTGTTAATAAATGCATAGAAACACAGATTAAAAGGACTTAAAATTATATGAATCAACATCTTAGACTTATTTCCAGGTGCAGGAATAATAGATTATTTTCATTTTTTCTCATCACTTTTACACTGAAGTATTGCCTTGTTTGATTTTTAAAGAATCATGTTGCATATCGAAATCAAATAATATATAATTTAACAATATAAAGCTATCAGTGCTAGGACACTAAACATTTTAATTTAGCTTCTAAACATGTTATTTGTTTGAATCTAAAGTATTAACACATGACGCCCACCAGACCTTGCATCAGAATGGTGCTATATATAACACACTGGACAGAGGTCTAATAGCTATTAGCTACAACACAGCTATTTTAGAGAAAATATTGCTTTTTTCAGTAAGTGGACTGAAACATATGCAAACCTAGGAGTGATTATTTTAAGAAAACAATATTAACTGACATTTCTGGGTCATCTATATTTAAAAAATGTATATTTTTATAATGGTGGCAAGAAGTGACAAAGTGAAACTGTGCATGTACACCAAAAGAAAAGCTAACATACTTAGACCTTAATCTTGTCAAGTCTGATCTCAATCTTTTGGCAAAATTTCATACTAATCTCACTGTCACATTATTCAAGGAAGAAATAAAATATCTAAGATTTTATTGTGTTTTTACTGAAGATAAGAAGGGATATTGGGAAAAGAATATGCTCTTAAGGGGAAGAAGAAATCAGGAAAAACTAGCAACCCCAATAGATACTTCTTTGAAAATAAGCACCTAGGAATCTGGAGTGCAAAGAGGTAATAAAACTGAAATTGAAGGATGAGGAACAATCGTCAGTTCCAGATTTCATACATCACCGAGTTTATAATCCTCAACTTGTATCTTATTTTCCCATTTAAGCATTTCATAAAATACAGTCTCATCAGTCCATCCAGTTCAAACAGAATAAACACATACATGGTCACTTAATAACCAATATTTTAATTTGCATTGGAATTCATTTACAAAGCTTTATCTCAAAAATCTACATTGCTAAAACAGTAAAAATTAAAATGGAAGCCTCTACCTGTTCCATCAAAAGACTAGAGAGTCTACAGAGAGTAAGAAAAGGACTTTACAGTGGGGGATACCAAGCACAACAGGTGAGGGTATTATATATATATATAAAAAAATCAAATGTTGCGATTCTTGTGCTGTTTTCAGCTGGTTCTCAAAGCACTAGCAATAAGGCTTATGCAGTCTGTGAACAGGGTTTCTCATAATAGGCACTAATGACATTTTGAACTAATGTTTTGTTGTGGGTAGCTGTCCTATGCATTATAAGATGTTCAGCAGAATCTGCAGCGTCTATCCACCAGTTTTCAACAGCAACTCTTGATAATCAAGTATGTCTCAGGACATTGCCAAATGTCTTCTGGGAGTCCACTGACTTAGAGGCAAAAGACTGGAAAATTCTACTCATTGGGTTCTTATTAGCCCAACAGAAAAGGCTTCCAAATAAATAAAAAGTTGATGTCAGTGATCCCCCTACAAATATGCTCCAGACAAATCCTTCCAGTGAAAACCATTAATAACTAGCAAGCCTCAGCCAAATTCACATAGCCTGAAATAGCTTCTTTATGCCCTTTACATAAATTTGAACATGCAACCAAGGATCACAAGATAGCTGAGGAAAATGTCTAAGATGAAAGCCTATAAAACATCTTAACAGAAAGGATAACTTAGAGAAAACGAAGTTGGGAGAAATAAACTTCAAAACATAACTTCAATTAAATCCATAAAGAGAAAAAAATATCAGGATGCCATTTTAAAAATGCAGAAATCAAAGAAGGTATTGGAATTTAAAAATATAATAATAAAAGTTAAAGTCTCATGTTTAAAAAATCAAGTAAATTTCCAGGAATCTGTAAATCAAAAGACTGGAAGACAGTTTTAAAAATGAGAGAAAAGAAACAGTTCTAAGAATGTAACATCTAATTGCAGTTTTGACCAAAAATAGAGGTAAGGATATTACAAGACAAGTATCAGAAACTTTCTCAGAGGCAAGGAATACAAGATGCCAGACAGAATGAACCCATGAAGGGGCGCCTGGGTGTCTCAGTCGGTTAAGTGGCTGATTTCAGCTCAGGGTCATGATCTCACAGCTTGTGAGTTCGAGCCCCGCATCAACTTCTGTGCTAACAGTTCAGAGCCTGGAGCCTGCTTCTGATTCTGTGTCTCCCTCTCTTTCTGACTGTCCCCAGCTCATGCTCTGTGTCTCTATCTCTCTAAAAAATAAATAAACATTAAAAAAAATTTAAAAAATAAAAGAAAGAAAGAACCCATGAAATGCACAGCAAAGTCATCTCACATCACTGTGACATTTCAGAACTCCAGGTACAACAAAGAGAACATTCTATAAGCTTCAAACAAACAAAAAATGGTGCAGAAGCGTCCATAAAAAAAAAAAAGAGTGAAATGCAAAGTGCTGAAAATAAGAATGGCTTCAGATTTTATATCAGACACTAAGAAATCCTTTGCAATTCTGAAGAAAAACATTTCCAACTGAGAATCCTATATCCAAACTAAGTTAGCATATCTAAAGATATTTACAGGAACATAAAGCCTCAAACCATTTGCCTCTCAGATAGCTACTGGAGATTATGACCAAATAAAATGAGGATAACTATTAACCTTAATGGATAACCATTAATCTTTTATGATGATAACCTGCATTAAAGAAATTCTAAAGTATGTATTCAAGCAAAAGAAAATAGATCCCTGAAGAAAATTCAGGTATATAAAAATTAACACAAAACAAAGAATTAAATGGGATATAGGAAACAGAGGATCTATCACAGAACAGAGAAAGGTTGCATGAGAGGCAACCACATCAAGGAGCCAGCTTAAACTGGAGATCAGAATGTTCTAGGAAAAAATTCTCACAGATAGTTAAACTAATTACCAAAAATTTGATACTTCTGAACTTGTGGAAATGATGTGCTGACAATAAGAAAACAGATTATTTGAGATTGAATTAATAATAAATATAAAGAAACTACACAGACATAGGATGATTATCTACCAAAAACTAAGTTATCATGGAATGATGGGGGAGGGCTTGGGTATTTGTGGGAAAAATCCAAATTTACATCACTCACTGTGGAAGTCATCAGATAATGCCTAAAATGGAAAGCGTGGTAGTATACAAGATGTTATTTGGAAATATGGAGTTAAATACCAAAAGAATCAGCCAAAAAGAGTCTTAAAGTGTTTGCCCCTGGGGCGCCTGGGTGGCCCAGTCGGTTAAGCCTCCGATTTCGGCTCAGGTCAGATCTCACGTTCGTGGGTTCGAGCCCCGCGTCAGGCTCTGTGCTGACAGCTAGCTCAGAGTCTGGAGCCTGCTTCCAGTTCTGTGTCTCCTTCTCTCTCTGCTCCTCCCCCTCTCATGCTCTGTCTCTCTCTGTATCAAAATTAAATAAAACATTTAAAAAAAAAAAGTGTTTACCCCTAGAGAGGGGGAAGTGAGGGCTTTAACAGCCACCCTGTCCAACATCACATCCTTCCTGGGACTAGCAAGGTGTGGGGATCAAGGCCCAAACATTTCAACCCACTATTGTGCAATTCTGCTGGGCCATATTCTAGAGAATTGAACCTGCAATAAATAAATTAGGCTCTTTTTAATAAGCCATGTTGAAATAATATTTCATGTGTATATTCTTTTACATTTGAAACTATTAACAAAAAAAGTTTGAAATATTTTCTAAATTTTAATTAACTTGGCATCTTACACTATAGAGGCCAATCTGATTTAAAAAATTTTAAACTAATGTATGACAAGTTAAAACGCACAATTTTGGCTGGAAGTAGAAGATAGAAAGGTACACCAGAAAAATAAACACCATACTCAGTCACTTTTTCCTGAAGACTTGTACCTATCCAGAAGAAAAGACTGAGCAACAAGAAGAAAGGCTCTCTGGGCTATGAAGAAAAAAATTGAAGCACAAACTCACCAAACCTAGGATGCAAATAAATCATCACTCAAATTTAAAGTTGAGATCTTAAGGACAACATCATTTGGATAAGAAAGAACTGGATGTAAAATGGAACTCATAGAACTCATGACTTGAAGCCCTACTTAAAGTTATGTGTAAAACAGAAGTACTCTGAAGTCCTGAACATGACTGAACTAAGTGACTTGGGACCAGTGGCATGCCTGTTACCTTTCCTAGGAAAACATGCCTTCTTGAAAAAGATATTATCCTGGACTTATATATTCTTATGATTTTTAAAATTCAACAACTGAGACACAGGCACATAAGAAAAACAAGATCATGAACCAGCAGAAACAGACCCATTAAAACTTAAGAAATCAAAATTCATCACAAGAAACAAATTATGAATACTGTGCCAATAAAAGCCACAGCTGTAATTTTTAGTAAGTAACTAAAAAACAGTAAGAGAAGATATAGGTGATTTATTGTTTAAAAAGACACTGATCCACAAGTTCAAGAATCTCAATTAATTCAAAACAGGAAAAAGAATTCTACACAGAATGCCATAAACAAATAGCAGAAAAGTTAAGACAAAGAAACATTCTTTAGAGATTTCTTTCAAAGCAGCAAGTATTAGATTGACAGGTGACTTCTAAAAATCAATAATGGAAGTCAACAACAACAACAAAAAGCAAAAACAAAAACCTACAGCGGATCATTATCTTCCAGATGAAAAACCACCACAATCCTACAATTTAAAAGACCCAAAACTTTCTTCAAGATTGAAGGTGAAACAAGACATTTGGAAGGCAAGTAAAAAATTAAGATAATCAGCCATCAGTAAACCTGAATTAAAGATATTCTAGGGGAACCTGGGTGGTTCAGTCAGTTAAGAATCAGACTTCAGTTTAGGTCATGATGTTGTGGTGGTGACTCTGTGCTGACAGCTCAAGGCCTGGAGCCTGCTTAGGATTCTGTGTCTCGCTGGCACTCTGACCCTCTTCCACTCATGCTCTGTCTCTGCTTCTCAAAAAATAAATTAAAAAAAAAAACTAAAACAGAAACCATATGTTTGCACTCATAGGTCTAGCAGGAAAACAAGAGAGACCTAATGGAGAACCCGGGGGAACGGAGGAGGGAGAGAGAGTTGGGGAGAGAGAGGGATGCAGAACTTGAGAGACTATTGAATGCTGAGAATGAACTGAGGGTTGGGAGGGAAGGGGGAGGGGGGAAGACAGGTGGTGGTGATGGTGGAGGGCACTTGAGGGGAAGAGCACTGGGTGTTGTATGGAAAACAATTTGACAATAAAATATTATGAAATAAATAAATAAATAAATAAATAAATAAAAATAAAAAGATTCTATCTAAACAGTGTCCTAGAAGCAAAAGGAGAAAGATCCTCAAAGAAAATTCAGAGATGTAAAAATTAAGACTAAAAGAGGTAAAAATACCGGAATATGTAACTGAACACTAATGGTAAGAACAGTGCTGTCCAAAAGAGATATAATACCACTCATATATATATAATTTAAAATTTTCTAGTACCCACGGTAATGAAAGTAAAACAAGGTAAAATTAATGTATTATAATTTCAACAAGCAGTCATAATAAAAGTTGAATTACTTTACATTGTTTTCATAATAAGTCTTAGAAATCTGGTATTTGACATTTACTGAACATGACAATTCAGATGCTAAACTGTCTTTAGAAATACTTGATCTTTATTATTTTTTTAAAGTTTATTTACTTATTTTGAGAGAGAGAGCTGGAACACAGGAGCAGGGGAGAAGAAGAGAGAGGGAGAAACTGAATCCTAAGCAAGCTCCGTGCTGTCAGCACAGAGCCCTACAAGGGGCTACATCTAAAGAACTATAAGATGACGACCTAAATGAAAATCAAGAGTTAGACACTTAACCAACTGAGTCACCCAGGCACCCTTTGATCTTTATTTTTATGAAGTTTACAGTTGAGAAAATTCATTTACATACCCAAGTTGTTCCAAAAATACTTAAGGGTTTTTCAACAAGTGAATCAAGTATCAATTTTCAAATTTAAATTAACACTTCATAAAACTAACACTTTTAGCCACATTTCAAGTGGTCCATAGCCAGCCATAGCTGCTATGTTATTGGGTAGAACAAGTATAGAACCTCTTCCTTGGAGTTAAAATCACAAATAACTTTAAAACAATAGAAATAGCATATAAGACAGTAAAGAATGAAATGAAGATAAAATCATCTAGGAGGGAGAAATTCTCCAAGTATAGAGAAGATATTTGCCACACTGGTCAACTCTTTAAGTAAAACATAGACAACCCAATAGAAACATTGTGAAAGGAAAAGAAAAAGACAATTCAAAAAAGAAGAAATCCAAATATCCTGTAAATATTTTACAAAATGCTCAAAATCATTAATAATCAGGGCACTGTAAAAACATAAAGCCACATTCATTATGTTGGCATAAACAAAAAACAACTGTTGGAAAGACTGTAGTAAAAACTATAATATACTGCTGGTGGGAGTTTATACTGATGTATCTCTTTTTGAAAACTTTGGCATACTCTACATTCTACAAATGCATGCTATGTGCAGAAAAATACATAGTGGCACTGCTCCTAATTGCTAAAAACTGGACACAATCCAAATGTCCATTAATATTAGATGAGTTAAATAATTGGGGTTTATTCAGAAAAAGACATATCACACTATAGGCATTACTATACAAAATGAAAAAACATGAACTAAAGCTAAATGTACGAATAGGGTTAAATATTGGTGACATGTGAGGAAAATAACACATTATGTGTAACTTTTAAATACAGGCAAAATACAGACAAAATTCATCTACATTGGGTAGAAATACCAACACTGATGGTTAAAAAAGTACTTGTCATTATGTAGAAAATAATTACTATCAAAATCCGTAGTGGTGATAGTAGTGAAGCAGGAGAAATATTCAAGAATGGACAGGGGGAGGAGTAGGTCTCCAGTGCCAGGAATGTTTTAGTTCTTGACTTTGGTAGTAATCACTCAGAGTTCACTTAATAATTATTCATTATACTGCATACCTATGATTTGTGCACTTTTTTCATATTTCGTATTTTAACATAAAAAAATAAAATTTGTTACCTAAGGGACTTAAATTACTTTGCTGTGACTTTTTTCTTTTATAAAGTGATATATATTTGGTTACAATATAAACAAAATTTTAAGGCACAGGATTCTAGTTTTGATTCCACTTGACAAGACTACTACAAGCAAAGAGAGCAGTTAGTACTAGGCAATGATGCATAAATAGGGTCAATTGCCAAAGCATAAGTAGAATGTTGAAGACAAGTAATAACTTTAATTGATAGTATATCCTAAAGAATAATTAATACAGAATTAAATAATAAAATACAACAAACATGAGGAATTTTAGATTACTGGCCTTAAAAGAAACTATACAGAGGGATAATCTCTCAAAGTAGTTTTACAAAAGAAATTAAATGAAAGCTTGAAATGATTCTAGTTAACACTGTATGAAATGATGTGAAAATTGGTGTTACTTTACTAAAAAAAGCCTTACTGATTTAATACATGAATCCTTTAGTAGTCTTGAGTATTATGAGGAAAACATTTTCAGCAAAAATAGGTAGCATTTAATTGAGAAACCAAAAGATCTAAATCTGAGACTTGCAACCAAAGAAACTGAAAATACTCATTTAAAAATATTTCATCTACACTACAGAAAAGGAAAAAATTATAATGTCCCTTCTCTATCAACCGTAACACTCCATCCATATCAAGGACTACACAATCCCATATCCCTGAGAACAAGCATAGCGTTTTGTTGCAGGAACAACGCCAAGATACAGAAGGGCAATTCCATTCAAGACTTTCCAGCTTGCTCCCTCCCCCAAAAACCTCTCCAGAATTCCAAGGAGGGTAGCGAAGTACGGAATAGTGGTCATCATACCTAATACAAGCAAGGCATCTAATGCCAAGTTGTCAAAATTCACACATGGCGCTTCTCTCTCCCCCTGCTCTGAGCTGAAGGAGCAGCCCACAAAGTCATCTGCAGAGGCTTCAAAGATTCCATTTTTAACAGCAAGATTACATTCCTCACAACCACCACCGGGTGTAGTCAACACCCTGCCAGAGATCTAGTTCCACGAGGAATCCTTGAAGCTTCAGGGATTCGTAGACAGCCTCACAGGAAAGCCACGAGACAGAAGGGGCCTGCCTGATTTCTGGCCTGCCAGGCCTAGAAAGCCTGCCCCGTTCCCGCATTCCAAGTCTACACAACCTTCCGTCCTCATTCTTTTCGATTAGCCTTTCACCACTGGCGACCCTAGGCCTTTGTTTTGAGGCCAGGCTACCCCATGTTACCTCTCACAAAAAAGTCTGCCCTTACCAGGCAGAGCAGGAATCTAGCCACCACAGGCACCACTTCACAAGCGCTCCTGGCCGCGTAGTCAGCTCAGCTTCACCTGCAGTGCCAACGGTACACCAATCCTCCCGGCATTCCCCGCGCACGCACCGCGTCTCCCACCCCGCCCCACTCCCGCCCAAACACGTGACCTACAATAGCCACCGTCCACGCCCACTTCCGTTCCTCTACTTTCCCTTAGGAGGTAGGAGGGGGCAGAGGGTTGTTAAAGAGTAGCGACTTCCTCCTACTCCCCGCCCCCGCCCCTCTACCCCCTGCTACAACGTCTTCCGGGTCGCAAGTGCCTCGGAGCCTTCTGGGAAACCAGATCATTTCCTCCCCTCCCCCTCCTCTTGCCTTCAACCAACCAGCCTCCCGTCAGAGAGGGACATGCGCAGTGAGTGCCTCCCGTCTCTTCTACCCGAACCCCCCCTCCCCCCCCCCAGCAGAGAGACCCCAGCAGCAGCAGCAGCTGATGATGAAGAGAGAGGCAGTGGCAGAGGGGGGGCACCTTTTATTTCTATTTTTAAAGGGACAGGACACTAATTTTACCCCACTTCAACCTTGAATTGAGGGGGGTGGGGGGAAGGCGGCTGAGTTCCTTCCCCCACCCTCCAGCCCTGAGACCTGAGAGGGAGATTGAGCCTGAGAGAGAAGGAGTTTCTTCTTCTTCGAAAACCCCCATCCACGACTCCTACCCCCTCACCCCTCCACTAGCCTCCCTCCCGAGCCCCCTCCACCCTCCTCCTCTTTGGCCGTGAGAGGAGGAGAGAAAGAGACCAAAAGCCTCTTAGCAACACAGACCCTTCTCTGCTGCTGCTGCTGCTGCTGCTGCTGCTGCTACTGCTGCTGCTGCTGCTTGGCCCTGGCTGGAGACATCTCACTACACCCAGGAGCAGCCACTTCCCCAGCTCTCCTCCTCCTTCGCCTCCTCCTCCTCCTCCACTCCCCCCCCCCTTTATTACCCTTTGTGTCATCCTCCACAGCTCCAGGGAAGGCACTCAAAAGTGGGGGGCAGGAAAGGTAAGTGTGTCTGTGGGGGCTTCATTGCCTACCTCTGGCTCTGACTTTAACTCCGGGGCAACAGTAGCACCAAACCACATACGCAGTGGAGCTCCGGGGTGAGGAGGGGGTGGTGCTGGGGGGGGGAGTGAAGGAGGGGTTGGAGTGGGGAGGGGTTGGAGTGGGGAGGGGTGTGTGAGGTGGGTGCCCATCCTGTCAGAGGAGGAAAGGCACTTTTATTTTTATTTGCTGTTGTCAAAAGTGGTTTCTCTTCTCCAGCTAACATCTGATTGTGTCTTGCTCCAATGGGGGAGAATACAAAAACAACCCCCTCCTTCCTCCAGTGAGGCGCCAGGGAAAGAGACAGAAAGAGGCACACTTTCTAGATGTCACTTGAAAAAATTCATTTGGAGAGCTTTTTTCCATTTTCCCCAGTAAAAGCTCCACTGCATTTGTTTCTGAGTGGGAAAATGTCGGGATCTGGATTGTATTGGAACTGCTTATCCATTTGTAGACCTGAGTGTTTTCCCCTTTTTGGTTCTGTATGTGATTTGGAAATTGACTTCAGTGTTGGAACAGACTTGATTGGTTTTTGCTTTCTGGGTTTAATTTTCCTTTTTTTTGTTGTTGTTGTTGTGTCTGACTTGCATGGAAGATTTCAAATTTTTAGTTGATAGAGGCCTTTGGTTAGGTTTTGACTTGTATTACAGCTTTTTTGGTTAAATGTTTGTTTCATATATTAGCATATAAAGTTCAAAGCTTAAAATACTTAAAGTTTAAATACCACTAGTATTGTCTCTCCCTGCATAGGTTCTTGATATTTATTTTCCATAAGATGAGAATATTAGCTATTTCGTAATTAATCTGAGTGTTTTTCTAATCTTTGTAACTTGTTTGAACAAGTAATCCCCATTGAAAACTTTATGTTGTTCTGGCTTCATGGAAGGCCAAACCTCTCCATCAATAGTTTGCTGGATTGGTACCACTTTCAATTTTAACTGAATTATTTATTTACTGTTGTAAATTGAGATGAGTTTTTCATCTCTTGAGGTACTGAACCAAATTGCTCACTGTACGTGAGAGTAGATAAATTTCTAAAATATATTTTCATGAGTCAAATCATGAAGTTGTAGTTAGTATACTAGTTGTAGTTAGATATAAATTGAAAGATAAATTCAGGTTTAGGTTTATAGAATAACAGTCTTCGTAAAAATCACTATGGCTTTCAATTTCAGTGCTGTATTTTATTTCAGAAATGCTAGAAAGTATGTTTCCGAGATAGGCCTTTTACCAGGGCTTACATTAGAAAGCGGTATTTTGTTTCATACATACATTTCTTTATCCTTTCCTTGAAGATGGATGCACACATTCATATATTCTCTCTCTCTTTCTGTCTCACGCACACACACATTCTCTCTCTCTCTGACACACACACACACACACACACACACACACACCCTTTTTTGTAACTGCATTGGTATCTCTGATCCCATAATTTATGTCAGCAAAAAATATTCTTCTGTAAAACAGCAATTTTATGGTCAGACTGATAATATGAAAACAGCAATTTGATCAAATAGAAAGGATTGAAGAAAAATAAATCTAGATGGATATTTGACATAAATATTATAAAACATGAAAATACTTTTAATTTTCTTTTGATGGTAAAGCCAAAATATAATATGTTTATATTTTAGTGACAGAAAAGCATTGCAAATGTAGAAACTTGTTCTGTAAAATTTTCATTAATGTGTATAAGAGTAGACATTTAGACACAGGAAAAAAAGCACTGTAGCAGTAAACAATATGGCCTTATTTCCTTCCTTTCTGTTATAAATTTGAACAATTTCTTACCTTTCTCTGAGGTGTAATTGGTGCATTTCAGCAGAAACCTGTGTCAAGTTCAAGTTTTTCTCCCAACATCAATATTCCTATTCCAGGTCTACCTAGGATTTCTTGTCCTCAGTCTAATACCTCAGCAACCTTAACATAAGACGGAGAAAGTAGAACTTAGTGAAGAAATCAATTTTAAATAAAGCAAATTGTGCAGATAATTGGATGGTGGTTGCCCACGTCGGCAGAGTGAAAATTTACAGTCTTGAGTATAATACCTTTACTTAATTTATGTCTGCTTTTCTTTTGAAAACATTCCTTTATCTCACCACTCCCTGGATAACCCTGTATGTATAATTTGAAAATTCTAGACTTCCCCTGAGTTGGATAATGATTTATGTTTAGAAAACCTTTTTTATTATGGCTTATTTTTTAAATATTAAGACATATTTTAGCATTTTAGTTTTCATCTAAGTGAAATCTTAGAAGTCAGTTTATCCAACTATTCATTTTCCACATTGCTGAAGTTCAGAGAGCTTGAGGAATTTGCCTAGGTTCCAAGGCCTGTCAGTGGGCAGAGCATGGACCAAAGAACTTAGATCTCTTAACATTTCCTGTGCTAGATGGCTTCATTTTCTTTTGTTGGAACTCAATCTGTCATTCACAATTTTGTCTATAACACTTAAGAATTTTATGTGGAGACCTATTATTCTAAGAATATTTAGGTAAATAACTTTAAGCCAAAATTTTGTCTATTTATAATTCAATAATTTGTCAATTTAAGAGGTACTGATTTGTCTCATTGTGAATAGTTACTATTTTGAGAACTATTTTAGTTTCCCTTGATGCTTATTTTTCTTTGCACTTCTAATTAATCAGTAAATATGCTTTTTACGCTTGGATTAGAGACATGTATATAAGAATGATCCATATTGTATTGTAAACATTTACCTGCTAATCTTGCTTTGTGAACCACTTAAAACTAAAGATTTGTATCTTCAGATTTATATACCTCACAATACAGTGTCTGATGCACAGTAGGTCTCCTGATTAATTGCCGTAATTGATTTTAGAGTTAGGCATATTTTAATTTCTTTGCTCCCATATGTGGGATTTCTTTCCTTTCCTCCTTTTTCCTTTTTTCTCTTTCCTGCTACAATTTCTCCACTACCATGAATTTTTTTTCTTTATTTTTACTGTAGCTCTCACTTTTTCTATTAACTAAATTTAATCCTGTTAACAATATAGTACTAATAGAAAGTAAAAACATATTCCCCCTAATCCTGAACAGGCTGCAATTTGACAAAAGTAATTTATTTTTAATAAGAGATTTCAAAAAATTCCTACTAAAAATATACTAGCAAATATTCAAGATACACTTAAATTTCATTTCATTGAGAAACTAGTGCAATAGGTTATTGGAATGATTAGGCCACTTTTACCAGCTCTATAAAGCAACTGTTACTTAGGTGACATGTTTCCCTGACTTTGTTTTTTTGGTCCTTACCCAGACACTTATCAACTTTCCAGTTTTCTATGGATATGAAGATTTACTCCTAGTCATCAGTGGGACCCCATGAAGTCAGCCAGAAAGCCTATGTCCAACTTATGTACCTTTGCAAACTTGTCTGGATTTTGAATGTATGTGCAAAACAGATTGTATTTAGGTATTCATTAAACATCTTTTGAGCATCTACTGTCTGTCAGGCACTGTGCTAGGCATCTGAGAAACAAGGATGGTCCCTACAGTTTAATGTAAAGAGATATTTTAATTGTATTCCACAAGTATATTGGTCATAACTTTATTTTGATGTTTCTAAATAAATTTTATTTTAACTAAATAAATGGATACTGTTAGGTGGAAAAATGCATGTTTAAGAAGGATTTTGCTGTATTTTATTAAAATAGAAATATATAATGAAAAATTTTCCACTTAATACTGTATTCTGGGGATTTCTATTCTGTATATAATTCACTAATTTTAGACCATAAAAATAGTCTATGTGACCATCATTACTAGTATTTTATTGATACATAATTTTATTTGAAGATTATCAACATTGTTTACTGAAGTATCTCTAATTAAATTATTCCAAAACAAAAAGCAAAACAAACCCAAACTCTCCAAACTTAAACTTTTTTTTCTCAAAAGTAACTTTTCTTTTTACATTTCATATACCAGGCTATCTTTCATGGTTCATTGGAAGACATGGTACATTTTCATTTTGATCATTGCTTTATTTTCTGTAGTTTAAACCAACAGTATAATTTATCATGGAATAATTATGGTATATGCTATTTAGGAGTTTGGGAATTTTCATTGTGTACTAGATAAATTTCTCCAAGATCCTCTTTAGAAACTTTCCAGTTCTACCTCTAAATTGGTTAGTTGTAATTGTTAATCCTCACTCCGTGATATAACTTTAGTAAAATCAGTTGTAAATTTCTTAGTTAATGGATGTTTCAAAACCAAAGAATACTGTCTTGGTTCCTATCATGGCTTTCGTGTATAATTTAAAGATTAGAGAGAGATTTCCTGGATTTTCTTTGTCCTTTTTAAACCATACCTCTTAGAGTAATATTCACAATATTTAAGAAGGAAGGGTTTGGGTTCCTTGCTGGTACAGTATCTTGTGCAGGTAAACAGACTCCTGAAGGTCAAGTCTGATCTCTTTCAAAGTCATTCTTAACTTTTTATTTTAATAATAATCATAATTACCATTTATTAGAAGTATCTAACACTGTCAAAACACTGGTCCTGTGAATTTTGAACATTGCTCCCGTGTTACAAATGGGGACGCCTATCACTGACAAAACAGCATTTTATAGCAGCAAAATTCTCAATCACAGAAAATTCATAACTTTTTAATTTAAAATACAGACACAATAGTTTTTTATCAGTCAGTAAGTACTCTGGTAAAAATTAGTAAAATCGACACCCAATAGCTTATTGATAGAGTGATGGAAAATTTCTAAAAGTTTACAAGAATAGAAAAACAGTAAAAAAATTTCAATTCTTTGTAAGGAGCATAGATACAGACCAGTGTGCAACTTGAAATAAAATATACTTGGCTCTTGAACAACACAGGTTTGAACTGTAGGTCCATTTATATGCAAATTTTTTATAGTACTGTAAGTATTTTTTTCTTCCTTACGATTTTTCTTAACTTTTTTTCTCTATCTTTATTATAAGAATACAATATATAATACATGTATCATACATAATATGTGTTAGTTGACTGTTTATGTTATTGGTAAGGCTTCTGGTCAACAGTAGGCTTTTGGTAGTTAACTTTTAGGGAAGTCAGAAATTATACTGGATTTTCTACTGTGCAGAGGTCAGCACTGTCATTGTTCATTGGCCAGCTGTATACATAAAGTCAGTCTTCTCTTTGTATGGCAAAAATTACATTTAGGCTTTCTACATACTGAACTTCCTTTCTCATGTAGAAGTGACATTTAGCATTCTGTTACATGAAGTTTGAAAGTTCCAACAATTTGTGACCCAATGAATATTTACTAAGAACATTTTAATGTAAATGTTGATAATGGAAAACCTCTGAACAGAGGGGATTTTATATTGTCTAATGCTTGAGTGTTTATATACACATATCTTCTGGATCCTGTATCTTAACAAGATTTTCATAATTACCACATTACATATATAGAATTAAGTTTAATGTATTCTTTTTAGTACTACTTAAAGTCAGAATTATTTCTAGTATAAGAATTAACAACTTGCTGGATTCTCCAGATGCCTGAATTATTATTCTTTAAAGCAGCTACTGAATTAAAATACTTTTTGACCCAGCTAACTAGAGTTGATTTTTACATTCTTTGCTTCTAGAAGAAAAGAGTAATTTTTAAAAATTACTAATCAAGTGATTTTCATATCTATCCTAAGTAGATACACATTCATCCTATATGCATAAATTGATAATATTATTCTATAAGCAATTATGCCAATGCATTATCTTCTGTAGAATTTAAAAATAGTTTTAAATGCCGAGGAACTATTCTCTGTTATCTATTATACCTCAGAAAGGAAATTTTATGCCAAATTAGTTTTATTGCTTTTAAGAACAATCTAAGTAATTGGTCAGATAGAATAAGTCATTGGTCTCCAGTAATTTCTTTAGTTAACCTAAAGATAATTCTTAACAGGAAAAGGTAATACCTAAATATAAAGATTAAAAGTAAAGATTCTAACTCCTCATTGTTTCTGTTTGAGGTACTTCTATATCGTAAAATTTCAGAAGTTGGAATGACTCTGTAGAATTTTTCAGAGAGACAAAGTGAGAACCAGGTTTAACGTATATTGAGGTATATCTTCTAATGTAACTGGACATAATGGGAAAGAAAATCACTAATGACATCATACTGGTGAAAAGTATACACTTCATTCAAAGTTATAGATGACTAATTCTAATATGAGTCCTCTTTCAGTTGACTTATATAACCTTTTGTTAGAGAACTTGTAATTAAATTTTGTGTCATTGAGTAATTTATTAGAACATATTGTTTTAAAGGACTAAAACGAGTTATATAGTCACCAACCCGCCTTTCAGTGGTGAAAAATTTTTGCACATCCATGCTTCACTGAGTTTTTTGCCAACCAACCAAGATTCAGGCAATGAGGAAAAATTTCTGTATGGAGCTAGTGTTGAAATTTACATTCTTATGCTTCCCCCCCCCCTTTTTTTAAGTTTAATGTCTAAATCTTGGAAGCTGTAAAAACCTAAAATATTTCTTCAGATTGAGTGAATGCAAAATTATATTTAGATTTATCTTTGTATCCAAAGCCGTTTTCTATATACCTTGAGTCCAGATATGTCTACTGATCTGTTGACCATTGATTAACTTAGTTTATAATTCTTAATATTACTACTATCTAAAAATAATAATCTTGGCTATATATGTATGTACAGTCACTAATGTTGGGGGAGGGAAGTATTCCACATCCAGCGAAAGAAACCTATTGATTTTTAAATAACTTCCTTACTTGGAATATACTGACCTAAAAAACAGCAGCTATGTAAGTTAAAAAGGATTTTTGTCAAATGTAAAGTGTATCATTAATGAATGAATAATAAGCAACATCAAAATATTTAGAAAGTCAAATACATGTTGCAGTAATGGCAGAAATATAGAGGTTATTTTTTAGCATTATTCCAAAATCATTTTCCTTCTTCCACATTTGTTACAGGAGTTTTTGCTGAAGGATTTCTTGGCCATTTTAGAGACTGTAATCTAGTTAAAAGGTTTGTTTATACTTCCCATCTCTGTTCTGCTGATGGTATTAGAATGCAGGCCAGAGCCAGACATCTAACTGTTTATAACATTCAAACTTCAATTAAAGCTGCAGTGTTCAGTTCACTGTGTATCAGAAAGCTTATGCCAGCTACAAATATCACTAAATGATGGCAGGGATTTTGTGTAGCCATAGGCCTTCCTAAATCATGCCATTCCCTTTGAATACTTTTTTCGTTTAGATGGTTTAACATTAATTCTTTCGTAGAAGTCTAAAGACGAAGTTTATTTTCTATCAGAAGTATAGTATAGTATTTTCTTAACCAGTTTCTTTTGATAATAAAACCAAACAGCTTATATTATTGCATATTTTATTTAAATTGCCCACTTCAGGTTTTAGTTTTTTTTTTTTTTAATTAGTAAATTCTATAGTGGATGTTTGTTAGCTAATTGATTCAACTCCAATTTCCATTGAAGAAAGTAGCAATATGTTGGATAATAGAAAACAAAAGTAACAGTCACATTACTCTAGTGTTATATGTATGTGAGGAGACTAGACCCATATAGTACAGATTTTAATTTAATCTTATGTTGCTTTTCTGGTCCGCTGGTCTGCTGTTTGTCGTTTCTATGTTCTAAGTGTGTTGGTAAACTTTAAAAAATTTTTTTCTTTTTAAAACTTCTAAGAATTAAAAAAAAAACATTTCTTTAGCAGCTTCACTGTTTTTGCGCAATCTACCTCATTGATTTAGAAAATGAATTATGTGTGTGTGTGTTTAATTTTTGTAATGACTAGGTGAATTTGCTGTTATATTACTTTCTTTTTATAAAAATAAATTTTAGTTTTTACTAATTTTAGACTTGATTACTAAATGTGTACATTCTTTATGTACATGCATTTTTTTTATTAAAATACAAGTTTATAGGAGGTTTAAACATTTTAGGAAAGATGAGAAATATTCAATGAATACTTGTTTATAATGCTTTTAATTAAAATACATTACAGTGGAAAAATCTGCATACTCATTTTCCTGGCACTGAAGGAAGTGATTCATTTATTTTGAAATTTTATAAGAAAGTTAAAAAATACTACCTATAGTGTTTGAGGATAAGAACTAATAACAACCAGGGGGCCCTGGGTGTCTCAGTTGGTTGATTTTGGCTCAAGTCATGATCTCAGAATCATGGGATTAAGCCCTGCATCAGGCTCTGCACTGAGCATGGAGCCTGCTTAAATTTCTCCCTCTCTCTCTATCTGTCCTTCTGCCTCTCTCCCCAACACAATGCTCACTCTAAAGTAAAAAAATAATAAAAAAAAGAACTAACAACAATGAAAAGAAGTAACAATGCAAAATTTGGATTTGTAAGCCAAAAAACGTGGAACAACCTCTAAGATAAGCTAAATTGAAAACAAATCCCAAAATGATATGTACATTATGATCCCATTTATGTAAAAAAAAGTCCAAACAGAATAATATGCATATAATATATAAGAACTTATATTACATGCATATAATACATTTTATACCACATGCACACATTTATAAGATAATTGCATAAAATATATGCCTTATGTTTATATAAATATGTTAAGGAAAGGTTTGGAAAATATGTAGCAAATTATATCCTTGGTTTATAGAAAGTATGATGGATGCTAGAAAATTAAGAACTCTTACAGTTTTGCATACTTTAACATTACTTGGATTTATTTTTAACAATAACTTTATATTCATGTAGTAATTTCACGATGGATAGAAATACTTACATATTAAAGGAATGAGAAAAAGAATGACACAGGAAAATTACAGTCCCATCCCCTAATCATCAGGTGAATATATCCCTTGAACACCTTGAAGAGAATCGAGTATTGGCTAACAATCATCATAGCTAGATACAGAATAAGGTCTGTTAGATTGATCTAATCTTATCTAATAGGGTGAAAAGCATTGTCAATTGAGGGAGGAACAATGGATATAATCTATCCTGACTTTTAAATACTTTGCTTCTTATTGCAAAATGTGTTTCCCACTAATCTAGGAAAATACCAACTGGGGAACTGGTGGTGAAAAATGTCAGTCATAAAGTGGTGATGATAAGTCAGTTTCTGTCTGAGATCAGATATAATTTGTGGTGGACCTAAGATACTCCTATGATTTTAATCAGTGTTCCAAATTATTATGTCCTCATTCAAAATACAAATGGCATAGTGACTTAACATTTTTATAATTTTTCTGTATTCAGATACTGGTTTGAATAGGGACAAAGATAAAACAAGTTTTTAACTTTAAGTCTTTTTTTTAAGTGACTGAAACATGTACTTGAGAAACACTTAGGGAGCTTTTGTAAAATAACATCAAACTGAGTTTGAAAATATGCAGAGTAAAGAAGCAATTAGAATTCTGTAGAGTTAATCACAGTGGGCTTCTTGGAAGGACATGAGTTAATCAGTTTAGGTAGAGGAGAAATCGTAGGTAGGTTGGCTCAGGAGAGAGTAATTCAAGTTAAGACAAAGCTTTCAATGTGATGTGGGGTTGGGGGAGCTTATTTTTAGTAGTTTGGAAGCTAGGATCAAAATTCAAAATACCTTGGTAAATTAAGACTGATGTTAAAAATAACATATCTTACATTTATGTTTTTAATACTTTATTTCCAAGAATGCAGGTCAAAAAAGAAATGGGGAAAAAGTGACTTACATAAAACATAAGGAATCTTTACAGTTATGACTGAGAAGTTTGTCAAGAGTCTCAAACAAGTATATTCTGAATGAGTTAGAAATAAACACTATGTAGTTAAAATAGGAAAACTTGAGGGCGCCTGGGTGGTTCATTTGGTTGAGCATCCAACTTTACCTCAGGTCATGATCTCGCAGTTTGTGAATTCAAGCCCCATATTAGGTTCAATATGTATGGAGCCCACTTTGGATCCTCTGTTCCCCTTCTCTCTGCTCCTCCCCTGCTTGCTTTCTCTCAAAAATAAACATTAAAAAAAGTTTAAAAAGAAATAAAAAATAAAACAGGAAAATTTTATTCAAGGATACTAGCTGAGGTTCTTTTTTCTTTCATAATTAAAATTAATACCCAAGTTGGTCTCTAGGATCAATACCAGTAGTATACAATTAAAACTGTAAATCTTACATTTAAATTCTAAAAATAACAAGATATAGTTTGTGTTTTCCCCATTTACTTGAGTTTTATTTGCATCTGACATAATTTATTTACATCTGGCCGTATTATGTCAATTACCATTCCACCTATCTGTACCATCACAAATTGAATTTTTTCTCCCTGAAAAATGTCATATTTAAAGAATAGTATCAAATATGGCTCTGTATTTTGTTTTCATCTGAAAAGTCCGTGATTATTCTCCTATGTAGGGGTCATTGTAAGTACTCAGTATTCTTTATCTATCAATCTCTCTCTTTTTCTTAACCAGTGCTTTGCCAGTCCTCAACAAAAATATGTTGACACCAACTTTGTTCTTTGGAATAGTGACCTAAAAGAGGCATAGGTTTTGCTCTTGTGAACTTACCCTAGAGTGTAAAGATAGTAATCAAATAATCATATAAATGAATGCAGGGTTGGAACTGTTCCAATTGCTGTAGAGAGGTACATGGTATTTAATATGAGGGCTTTTAGAAGGATAATTTAACCAATCAGTGGGATCAAGGGAAGTTAATTTTGGTTTTTTGGAGGAAGTTTTTGGTTAGCTGAAATCTTGACAAATTCATTAACTTCATCAAGAAGGAGAAAAGTTTTCTGAAAGGAAGAAACAATATGTATGATGGTCCTGAGAGGGGAGGAAACATAGTACCTAACATTAAATGAAGAACGAGAAAGTGCATAGTAAAAGGTGATGCTAGGGATTTATGTAGGAACCAAACTGCAAGATGTTGTAGGCCAATGTTTTCTTTCTTCTTATGATTAATATTTATATTTAGACTAATATTCTTTATGCTCAATGCGAAAATTTACTACCACATATAAAAGGGTTGTTTTATAAGAGTTCCCTTTTTTTTCAGTTTAAAAGTCAATGCTTGGGGTGCCTGGAGGGCTCGGTTGGTTAAGTGTCCGACTTCAGCTCAGGTCATGATCTCACGGTTTGTGGATTTGAGCCCCGTGTCGGGCTCTGTGCTGACAGGTAGCTCAGAGCCTGGAGCCTGTCCTCAGATCCTGTGATGACTCCTCTCTTTGATCCTCCCCTGTTCACGCTGTCTCTCTCTCAAAAAAAAAAAAAATAAATAAAAACATAAAAAAAAATAAATAAAAGTCAATGCTTTTTCACATGGAATCATGATTATAGTGGTCAGGTCTTATAAAACCCCTTTAACACATATAACAATGGGAAGTAGTGGCCATAGCATCATGCCTAAACATACAGGTTAGAAAAGAAAAGCAAGACAGGGTATTAAAATTAACATCTGTATGTATTCAAGAGAATATTCAGGGTGTGAATGAGTTGTAAATAATGAAAAAGAAAAAGCCTGCAAGTGTAGTAGGGTGATAGAGGATATCATAGCAATAGATTGTAAGGAACACGTTCAGTGGGACATCTTGAGAAGTCCTGTAACTGGCACCTGGATATACAGCATTGTGATATCTGGAGGAAACCAAGACAGAGAGAGTAGAAGACGTTATATTCACAAATAGAATGTCCTGAATCCAGGCCATATTTGTGTGGATGTTATTAGAATATAAAATTTTTCTAAAATTCGTTTAAGAAAAGTGGAATTACTAATTGCAGTACAATGCCAGCTTTATTTTGGTAATTCTTAGAATAATTTACACAGTCAAAATTAATTATAAATTATTAAGTTGCATGAACTATTTCAGGTCTCACTATTAGCCTTGAAAATATTGATGTATCTCAATTGGAGTTGTAGCTTTAAAGACAAAGTTGAAGGAATTTGATTTTTAGTTGTTATTTTCCATTTAATTTATATTGCTGAAAAAATATTTTCATGTTGATCTTTAAATTTTAAGCCTCTTTGAACACTGGTTTCTGTCTGTATTAAGAAACCATGTAATTAATAACTAAAAGTTCAAGAAATACCCTAAATACTAAGAGCATTATAAAAATAGATTAAGTCACATCAATTAATGTTAAGACCAAAATATTGCAAAGATGTGTTAAGTTGTAAAGATGAGGTAAATATATACAAGCATTCGCTGAAGAAACATGTTGTATCACATTTCTGTTGGTTGACGAATTTTGCCAGTTCATCATCCATCAGGTGACCTTGAACTTAATTTTCTGGCATTCTCAGAAATGACAAACTCTGCTTTTAAAGCAGGTTAACATCAAAGGTTTAAAACTCCAGAATTGAGTTTAGTGCTTATTTATTCACTTATTTGCCTTTTCACTAATTTATAAAGCATTTTTAATGAGACAATGTCAGTAACATTAGTTTATTTTTCATACAGTGTCTAGCTGATCACTGATGAGTCATACGCCATAAATGTTTGGGAAGCTTATTAATGTTTGAAAAGATAGTTGGGGCGCCTGGTGGCTCAGTCGGTTAAGTGTCTGGCTTTGGCTCAGGTCAGATCTCACGATTTGTTGGGTTCGAGCCCCGTGTCAGGCCCTGTGCTGACAGCTAGCTCAGGGCCTGGAGCTTGCTTCAGATTCTGTGTCTCCCCCCTCTCTGACCCTCCCCTGCTCACACTGGCTTTCTGTCTCTCAAAAATAAATTTGAAAAAAAAAACATTAAAAAAATTTTTAAACAGATAGTTTCCTAAATTAGTTTAATAACTCTAAGGGGTCGGGGTACCTTTTAAACAGAAATGAAGAATTAGCTGGGAATTGTTTAGGGATTGATATATTCTATGTTTTACATTTATACCTTCCTGTTTTTCTTTCTATCAAAGTGTATTCCAGAGATCCCTAGTTCAGTGATAAGTTTAATAGGTATGAGACACCCCCACCGAAGTTCCTTTATCAAATAGTTTAAAAAGTAAGATTATGGGGTGCCTGAGTAGCTCATTTGGTTGAGCATCTGATTCTTGATTTCGGCTCAGATCATGATCTCACAGTTGTGAGATAAAGACCCGCACCAGGCTCTGCACTGGGCATGGAGTCTGCTTAGAATTCTCTCTCTCTCTCTCTCTCTCTCTCTCTCTCTCTTTCTCTCTCTCTTCCTCTGCCCCTCCCAGATGTGCACTCTCTTTCTCAAAGAAAAGTGTGATTATGGTTAAAGAATGCTGGATAGGATTTTTCACTGCAGTAGTAAATCACTAACATGCATCAAGTGCTTGCTTTTTGCCATTCACTTTGCTAAGTATTTTACATACATTATCTTATTTAATCCTCTTTAGCCAGAAAAAAGCATTCAGAAGTATATTCTTCATATTATGTCACTGCTTATAAGCACCCATGCAAAAAAGTCTGTTAAGAATGTAAAAGTGAGACAAATACCATTTGAAACTGTTACAACCCGATAGTTTTGGAAAAGAAAGGCTATGAAATTTATGCTTAAAATTAAATATTGAATTCAATAGTATGTTTCTGTATATATTTTATATTTGGAATGAACTATTTTGTTTTTCATTTGAGTATAGTTGATACGCATTACATTAGTTTCTGGTAGATAACATACTGATTCAACAACTTTGTATGTTATGCTATGCTTACCACCAAGCATAGCTATCATCTGTCACCATGCAACGCTCTTACAGTACCACTGACTATATTCCCTATGCTGTACCTATTATTTCTGTGACTTATTCATCTCATAAGTGGAAATGGTTACATTTCTATATACTAATGATGAAGTAGTAGGAAGAGAAATTAAGAAAATAATTCCATCTATAATTATACCAGAAAGAATAAAATACCAGGAGTTAAACTTAACCAAGTAGATAAAGACCTATACTCTGTAAACTATAAAACACTGATGAAAGAAATTGAAGATGACACAGGGGTGCCTGCCTGGGTAGCTTAGTTGGTTAAGTGATCTCTGCTCAAATTATCTCATGATTGTGAGATGGAGCCCTGAGTCAGGCTCCTCGCTGGGTATGGAGCCTGCGTGCATGCATTCACTCTTTCTTTCTCACACTCTAAAATGGAAAAAAAAAAAGCCACAAACAAATGGAAAGTTATCCCATGGTCATAGATTGGAAAACATAGTATTGTTGAAAGTATCCATTCTACCACAAGCAATTTACAGATTCAGTTCAATCTCTATCAAAATACAAACACAGAAGTAGAACAAATAATACTAAAATTTGTATGGAATCACACAAAAACTTCCAAATAGCTAAAGCAATCTTGAGAAAGAAGATCAAAGCTGGAGGTATCACAATCCAGAATTTGAGACATACTAAAAGGCTACAGTACAACTATAGTATTCACAGTGATCAGTGAGAACTACAGTATTTTTTATTAAAATAGCAACTTTTAGAGCTCCAGAAGCAATCCTGAGCTTGAGCTCTGGCTCCATACACTGAATGTATAGTATGCAGCCTTTGGTGAGCTGTTAAGGTTCTGAATTTGGGATTATCTGTAAAATTAGTGAGTCCTTTCTCATACAGTTGTGATTATTAAATAATAGAGTACATACAAAGTCATAGAAGTCATAGCATCTTGTAGACTATCACTAAAATTTAGTTTCCTTTCTTTGCTTCTATTAATAGTAATAACCATGTTTCAGAAGAATCTGTGAAATTGCGAATTTAATTTTTTCCTTTTTAAAAAAATAAATTTATCCATTACTCCTAAAAATATTTGAAACTTTTCCTGAAATTCTACACATGAAGACCTAAACTATTCTATCCTTTTGCTTTCCTATACTCACCTAATAAAATGAGTACCTATAAATACTGTGGAACTCAGGTATTAGAGAAATTTGAATAAATGGTCATTCTACATTAATATAAATATTTTACTCCTAGCTTACAGCGGTATTTCTGGTAACTCTTATTAAGTGAAATAATATGTAAATAGGTTACTTTTCTTTGTCTAATTTCTCCACATTAAATCTAAGGCAGTTTTAGGGGCATCTGTGTGGCTTAGTCAGTTGAACATCTGACTTTTGATTTTAGCTCAGATCATGATCCCAGGGTTGTGTGATGGAGCCTCACATCAGGCTTCTCGTTGAGCATGGAGCCTGCTTAAGATTCTGTCTCTCTCTCTGCCCCTCTTCCCTACTTTCACTCTCTCACTTAATTTAAAAAATTATTTTTTTAAATTAAAATGGGCAATATTTAAAACAAAGTTAAGAACTTGGACTCTAGGGGCCCCTGGATGGCTCCGTCGATTGTGCGTATGACTTTCGCTTAGGTCATGATCTCACAGTTTGTGGGTTCAAGCTCCGTGTTTGTGGGTTCAAGCTGCCAGCACAGAGCCTGGAACCTGCTTCCAATTCTGTGTGTCCCTCTCTCTCTCTGCCCCTGTTTTGCTCATGATCTGTCTCTCTGTCTTGAAAAAATAAAGAAATGTAAAAAAAAAAAAAAAGTTTGGACTCTAGAGCCAGTCTGTCTGGATTCAAATCCTTATTCTACCATTTTCTATCTGTAAGACATTCTGTCTCAATTTCATCATTAGTAAATTAGGTGTAATAATTGTGCCTACCTGAAGGTTGTTTACTAAACCAGAGTATATAATATATATGTATGTGTGTGTGTGCATACGTATATTTGTATGTGAGTATATACACATGTATATACGTATATATACGTGATATATACGTGTGTGTATATATCAATCTTTAAAAATACCTGGCACATACTTTTAAAAGTATTAACTGTTTTGATGATTATATGTATTACCTGTGTATTAGTTGTAATATTGAAAAACTGATGACTTAAATATGGTGAATGTATACTTTTTTATTGGCATAATAAAGCAAATTCAGTTTAATTGACAGTTCCTTGAAAACTTTGTCAGGCTTTTATTTAGCATTTTGTATTTTCCAAACTCTTCACATTATTTTTAAATTTTTGATCTTACTGTTGAAAGATAGTGGGAAAAAGCTCCCCATCATTTCCCGTAAAGAAACAGAGATATACAGAAAATTCAGACCTTTTAAAGCATGGCAGTACAAAAGTCAGAAGAAAGACTAAATTAGAATTCAGAATATTTCATGTGCCAGTATGTTGATCCAGGGTATGTCTACTCTTTATTAAGTATTCAAACAACAAATCCATTATTTGGCAAAATACATGTTAAAGTTATATTACCCTGTTCTTCAAAACTTTTATTGGCTTGTGTTTCCTTGGCTGTGTCCTTTTAATTTTTGCTCACTGAAAACTTGTATGAAAATAATGTTTTAAATGGGATTAGACTGGGGCACTTGGGTGAATCAGTTGGTTAAGCGTCCCCCTTCAGCTCAAGTCATGGTCTCGCAGTTCATGGGTTGAAGTCCCAAGTCGGGCTCCTTGCTGACAGCTGAGAACTTGGAGCCTGCTTCAGATTCTGTGTGTCTCTTTCTCTCTGCCCCTCCCCTACTTTTGATCTTTCTCAAAAATAAATAAGTAAACATTAAAAAAATTAAGAAAAAAATAGGATTAGATTACTTAAAGCTATTTCTTTGGATATTTAACGACTTTAGTATTTTTTTAAAGGTATAAATGGCTTCCCGCCCCCCATGAACTAGTTAAAAAACTCCTTCCTTATTTCTCATATTATCAGTACTCTCGTACTATATATTATGGCTTCAATATGCTTTTCCAAGCCATCCTAGAAACTTAACCATCATTGTTAATATTTTGTTTCTGTGAAAAGCAATTCCAAGTTTCAAAGAATAAATTATTGTATAATTAGCTTTTGAAAAGGACTAGGATTATAAGAATAGTATGTTTCTATAAAGACACATGAGCGAAACATTAAAAAGTTGTGTGGGGTTTTTTTGTTTAAAATATTACGTGCTGTCTATAAGTCATCAATTTAAGAAAGTGACAAACAGTCTGTTTGGGATACAGAAAATAATAAGGTGATCACCAAAAGACCATCCCTATGAGAGAGAATTATAAGTGATTCCTTAGAGAAATAAGTAATAGAAGAGTATCTAATTTCAAATTTGTAATTATTCATAATTGCTTAGGAGGTAGGATTATTGTATACAATAATTTATTACAAGTTTTCTTTTTTAAAAATAACAAAACTTAAAATTTAATATTCCAATCTGATAATTTGCAAAAGTTTATGGAGATTTTTACAAAATGTCATCTTCTTTATAGAAAATTAAAGATAACTCCATATGTATTTAAAATAGATAACTCAAAAACAATGGCCTTGCTACTTTGCATATGAAATAATGCTTATATTTTGTAAACAAGTTCTACAAAATGTTTACACATGTACTTTCTCTCTGTCTGGTATTTTGACATGTTCATTCTGATGATTGGGTGATCATCTAGGCTCAGGGATCCTAATCACCTGATAACATAGTTTGAAAACTCAAGTTAATTTATTTTGCAAATTCTGATGCCGTTAAACACCTTTTAACTTTCCATTAAATAAATGAAGTTATGTTTCTTTTTTTTTTCTTTTTAAGTTCTGGCTTGTGAAAAGAATTATTATCTTTACATGAGTTTGTTGTGGACATTTTAGACTAACAAGGGACATCAAATACTAACTCAAGGGAATGGTAATATTTTTATAAGCAGAAATTTTTCTCAGAGAAAACATAGATTGTTGTGTTTATTCTTATTATATATGTAGTTAGGCAAAGAGAGACCTATGAGTTAAGAAATAACTGCATTTTTCATAGTGGTATAGAGAAGCATAAATTATATTCATTCATTCAGTTACATATTCTACAAATACTACTTGCTATGAGTCAGTTATTCAGGAATAAGACAGGGACCGAGGTGCTCAAGAGTGAGCCACATTACAAAGAATAAATTAATCCTTCAGGTAGTTAAAGAATAGAGATGCAAGTTGAGTTGTAAGACAGACATTTCTAGGTGATAATAATAAAGGCATATAATTTTCAATGACTTAGCTTTATTGATGAAGAAATAGAAATCTGTTACCAGAAAAGGTGAATGGTATATCAAAGGTCGTATAGCAAGTGATATATCTAGGACTGAGGTTTCTGCCTCCTGGTCTATTTATATTGGCCGCTTGGATTAAAGCAGGAAGCTGAAAGAGAAGAAAGTAAGGCAAGGTGCCTAAAAATTTGGACCAGCCACTTTAGACTTGAACATAGTTAATGTAATATGAGAAATTGTACTTTTTAAATTTATTTATTTGTGCTTGTTTTTACTTTATTTGAATTTCTTTAAATTTCCTTTCATTTTCCTTTAACATTTACTAAATAGTTTTTTAGAGTTTTACTACAGCCATATTTGTACAAATTTTTTAAAAGGGAGCTCTGTGCGCCTAGAAACCATGTATGTTGGTTGTATGGTTCTTGGAGCTTTTGTCCACTATCACTTTTCAGAGGTATATTCGGGGTTTTTTCTCAATAAAGAAAGTTGTTTAATTATCTTGAATTTACTAAGCTACAGTGTGCTTGTTGCTATCTAGCAACAAGAAAAACGGGATGGTAAAAAATTAACGACAGTTTTTCCTGGAATGCTTTTGATTAATACTGGTTTGAAATCCTGTTCCTATATACTAATCCTGGGTGTATCTGGTAAGAAAGGCTTCCAAATAAATTATAAAGGGTATTCCAATTACAAATAAGGTTTTGATTAAATTAATAGATAAATTACAAGGATTTGTGAGAAAAGCTATATGATTTCATCTTTGTTTCCATTGTAATTTCTGTATTTGTTTTTGATGTTGCTGTTTAAATTCCTTTAGGTTAACAAAAAGTTTGAATTTTGTGGGTTTTTTTTTTTAATAAGGATATTAAATAGAAAAACTACACATCCTAGTAACTTACTTTGACTTGGGGACAATAAAGCACAATTATAGGATCACATTTGAGAAGTAAATAAAAGAGTTTGTTTGGAAGTTGATTCTGCAAAGCTAGACATAGTAACAACAGGAAGCATCCCACCTACAATGCATATGGTAAAGGAGAGAGATGGTGCAACAGACAACAGACAAAATAGGTGGGAGTTAAAAACACATATTCTGCTTTACAACCTTAGATGTGTCATCTCAGAAATAATAATACTATATCTTTCTTCCAGATAATAATGATATGAAGATATCTTAATTTATAAGAAATGTTTTTAAAGTATCTACTTCATATTGTTACATTATTTATAGTTACAGCATAATGTTTCCTGTATGTTATATATTTTAGGGGTCATATATTTGTGCTTTTGTCCCTTAGGGACATATACTGTATTCACTTTATTATGCCAAATTTTAATAAATTTATTACATGAAAAATTACTTTACATCTATAAAGATGGTAAAGTAAATGATGAAAGGGTTTAACTGAAGAATTCCTTTAAATATAAAGCTCTACTGATATACTTAAGTGTTTTTAAAATCACTTCCTAGATAACTAAGAGGTACAAGAAAACTCAGTGCTGAAATGTCAGAAGCCACTGCTGCTTGAATAGTAATCAGAAATGAGGGTAAAACATTTCTGAAATTTTAATCATAAACTAATGAAAAGATATTCTGCATATACAGACTTCATTTGAATTTAACTTCTGAATATATTCATTTTATGGAGAACTACTGTATATATTTTAAATTTTGTTATTTTTGAAATTAGTTTGTACAGCCTATATTAAAATAATGTATAGAATAATGAGTTTTATATTTAAAAATGACATTATTATCTGAGTATCAATTAAGCACAAATGCACTGGCCTCTCATTTATGTTTCAAAATATTCGATAGTTTGGGTATGTGCTCTTGCTCTTCATTTAGTGAAAGGGACTCCGGTGGTTTATAATACTGGGCTGTTTATTGTCTAGTACAGTATTTAATCAGAGCACCCTACTGACAGGTAATACCTTCTTTAATTATTTTAAATTATAAAGAAGTTCATGTCCACTAAATGTGAGCATATGGTGTATGCACGGAGTTAAGTATGAAGTCGTATGATTCTGTTTCTGTATTTCTGTAATCTGATTAATTAAAATACCATGGTTTATACAGTTAAAAGTATTCAGAATCATTGTTGAAATTCATGATTAGGCAAATATAATAATTGCTATAAATGACAATAATAGTGCTTTTAATACAGCTATTTTTTCTATTTTGTTTATCCAATCACTAGTATCAGATTTTATAACACATTTTAATCTTTATTATAGGTATACATCCACTATTTATTAATTGCTTACCCCATTCTTAACAATTTGACATGTCAAAGCAATACTTTTGTTTGTTTTTGCACACCCTTCGTCCTCCTAGATGTAAGATAGTATTTCTAATGGATACACATTAAAATCATCAAGGACCAGCCATAACATTTAAATCAGAATTTCTGAGGATGAGAAATTATTATTATTTTTAAAAGTTTCTCAGATGATGCTTAAGTGCAGCCATTGTTGAGAATTATTGTTCTAGGGCTAAGGTCTACTGGGTTAACATTCTCATGCCTTGCACTTGAGAGATCCTTAAACACCAGTATCACAGTGCTGATGGCACTGCAGAATCTGGACTCTAACTTATTTTGTGACTGACAGTAGAGTGTGATGAAGATTCCTGTGAGAGTGGCTTCTGGATTCTCAACTCTAGTTGCTTTGACTAGAGCAGGATAGCTGAGGGAACTCATCCTTGTTCAGCCCAGGGAAGAATTATGAGAGGGGCCTGCCGTCTTGCCTGGATGGCTCAGTCAGTTGAACCTCTGACTTCGGCTCTGGTCATGATCTCATGGCTCTTGAGTTTCATCCCCATGCCGTCCTAACAGCTCGGAGCCTGGAGCCTGCTTCTTTCATCTCTCTCTGTCCCTCCCCTGCTCATTCTCTCTCCCTCCTTCCCTCCCTCTCTTTCTCTGTCTCTCTGTCTCTCTGTCTCTCTCTCTCTCTCTCTCTCACACACACACACACACACACACACACAAATATAACTAAACATTAAAAAAAAAGAGGGGCCTTCTGACTGGTTAGGAAAAATCGAAGTGAGTTTAGAAATTTTAGAAAGTAATAGTTAAAAATAGCCAATTTTATAGCCATTCATGTCCTGAAGTGCCTTGAAATGGACCTTCAAATGAGCAAACCCCCGCACTCCCCTCCATAATGGACAGTCTTTCTTAGGGAGCAAGATGAGAACTGGGCATTAACAGCTTGTCCTGTCCTCTTTAACAGTGCTCCCCCTTGTCCCAGTGCACACATGCACACTCACACATATACACAGCTGCCACCCTTTACTCTAAATCAAGTAGGGTTACACATGTTTTGATGCAGAAATTGATTACTGAGTTAAAAGAAGATTCTTCCTTGTCTCCTTGTCTCCACTGCCTTTCTTCTGCTTTCCCTCAACCTTCCCACTCCAAAAACATAAACAAAAAACTTTCAATACCCATTGGCTTGTACTTGAAATTCCTTAAGGGGAATGGATTTTTTTCCTTAAATAGAGGTGAAAGAAGCATACACATTGGCATCTTTTCACAGGATAGAGTAGTATTTTAACAAGTTAAATGTGTCTTTATCTTTTCCTGTTTTAACTCTGAGAGAAGGGATAGAAAAGTTCTGGTCACCTAAGAAGCTCATTTCTTGATTTGCTGCTTGTCTTTCATTGTGAACAAATACATAAGAGATGTACAAAAATACTGTTCACTACTCAACCTCAGGTGATCAGTCAAGTTGAAGATAAGTGATTCACATATGGTATACTTTCTTTTAAAAAAAATGCAGAATTTCTTTTTTATAAGAATCTATGGGGATAGAAATAGTAAATACTATTATAATAAGAGCTATTAGGTAGATATTACCATGGTTCACAAAAAACATTTTCTTCCTTTTTCCTACATAATAGTCATTAGAATAACTAAACATCTTGATGAAAAAGGTGCTGCTACACTAAGAATTTAGTTATTGTACATCTCTCTATACCCTTTCTTGGCAATTTTTCCTACCATTTATCTTTAGTGCCTGAATAACACTTTAAAGTTAAGTCTTCCTTTACATAGCAGTTGAGAAGTATATGCCTCTATGAGGAAGAAAGGGGGTTTATGACCTATTAACATCTCACAGCTATGAGTAAACTCTAGGGAACTTCAAGTTAAAAGTCAAAGAGCCTTTTTTAAAAAAATTTAAGTAATGCAATTGAATATCTAAAGCTAGTTAGCCTCTCAAAAACAAGGGCAATTAAAAATTTTTAACATTATTAAGTCACATTACATTATTTTTTTAAACTGCAGTTTCTCTAAAACCTACATTAAATAAAGAGTATTGTAGTTACTTTATTTAACAAATTCAGGAAACAACACACACACAAAAGCCATACTGTAAATAAGAGAAGTTACAGATCTCAAAATCTCTTGGAAAGAAAAGTGATGTTGATAAAGTTTCTTTACTAGCATTTGGTATATTTATAAAAATTGCAAGGTGACTGACTGCCTCTAAGTATAAAAAAAGTAAAGAAGACCAGACTAGAAGAAATCTTACAAGTTGTGGGAATCCCGTTTCTGGTCAGCAATTGTTTTACTGGGGCTTTAGCGCAGTAAAGGCAATGTGGCTTTTGCCCTCTTTGGGGTCTTGGCTCCATTTGAGAATCTGATAAAAACATTGGACTCTTGGGGGTGCCTAGGTGGCTCAATCTGTTAAACTTTCAACTTCGGCTCAGGTTATGATCTCGCGGTTCATGAATTCGAGCCCCATGTCGGGCTCTGTGCTGATACCTCAGAGCCTAGAGCCTGCTTCAGATTCTGTGTCTCCCTCCCTCTGCCCCTTCCCTGCTTGTACTTTGTCTCTCTGTCTCTCTCTCTCTCTCTCTCAAAAATAAACATTAAAAAAAAAGTGTTGGACTCTTGAGGGAGAGTGTCAGTAGAAAAATTGTGTATGACCTTTTTTGTGTACCAGGGAATTTTTGAACCTTCTGAAAATTAATAACCCCCTAAACCACCTGCTTCAGAGTCACTTGAGTTGCCTAATAAACTACACACTATACTCCTAACTTACTGTATTAGAATTTCTAGTGAGTTGAGCTCTGGAATCTGCATTTGAACAAGCATTGCTACATAATTCTTCTGCTCACTGCTAAAGTTTGAGAATCACTTCTCTAGAGTTTTATGTATTGCATTTCTGCCCTTGGCCTAGGAACGAAGTGTTCTATGATCCTTATAATACATTACCTACTAAATATTTTTTTCAATTTTTATTTAAATTTTACTTAACATACAGTTCAGTGTTGGTTTCAGGAATAGAATTCAGTGATGCATGATTTACATACAACACTCAGTGCTCATCATAACAAGTGCCCTCCTTAACAACCATCACCTGTCTAGCTCATCTCCTACCCACTTCCCTCCTTCAACCCTCAGTTTGTTCTCTGTCTTCATAGTTCGTTTCCCTTTCTTTCTCTTTGCCCCTGCCATATGTTCTTCTGTTTCTTAATTTCCATGTATGAGTGGAATCATATGGTATTTGTTTTTCTCAGAATACATTTAGCGTAATACACTCTAGCTTCAATCGTGAAATCATTGCAAATGGCAAGATTTCATTATTTTTGATGGCTGAGTAATATTCTAGTGTGTGTGTGTGTGTGTGTGTGTGTGTGTACCCACACCACATCTTTTTTATCCATTCATCAGTCAGTGCACATTTTGGCTTTCTCTGTCCTTTGAATATTATTGATAATGCTGCTCTAAACATTGGGGTGCATGTACTCCCTCAAATCTGTATTTTTGTATCCTTTGGATAAATACCTAGTGCATTACCTACTAAATTCTTAGTTACAAAATATCAAATCAGTGACATTAATGAGCATGAGGATTGTAAAAAAAAAAATGCAGTTGTTTGTGCTGGGTTAATAATTTTTATTAAAAGAAATAAGTTATGGGGAACCTGGGTGGCTTAGTCGGTTAAGTGTCCGACTTCGGCTCAGATCATGATCTCATGGTTTGTGGGTTCCAGCCCCACGTCAGGCTCTGCGCTGACTGCTAGCTCAGAGCCTGGAGCCTGTCTTCAGATCCTCTGACTCCTTCTCTCTCTGATGCTCCCCTGCTCATGCTCGCTCTCTCTCTCTCTCTCTCTCTCTCTCTCTCTCAAAAATAAACCATTAAAAAAAAACATAAAAAAAAAGAAAAGAAATAAGTTATGAGTAATAAACATTTTAGCCCCTGGGTCTGTAGGTATATATAATATACAAATTAATGTAAATTTTTTATTAAAACTTTAAGACTTATTTTAATCTTAACAAAATATACATATTTGCTCTTAAAATATACCTGTAGTTACTCAATGTTTAATAGACATTAGACTAGGATTTCCAGTGATAGCTACTTGAGAGTACTGCTGCATCAGAATAATTGAGGTTGGATCCAGTGACTTCTGCAACTGCTTAAAAATATATTCATCTGTACTTCAGATGTATATAGTGATACAATTCTTTCCAAGAAGAATCATCTCTACATCTGAATGAATCAGCCTTATTTGTAATGCACATATTAAGTAGTGGTATGTAAATTAATGCTGCTAAAACAGTGTAAAGACTGCTTGAAAATAGTATGTAAAATTGGACAAACATTTCCTTCTAAATCTTATTATGGTCTTAATTTATTTTTGCTGGTTTCCTTCATAGATAAATTCAGGGTTGAACTTTAGACTAATAGGGACATGCCGTTATCTCATTTCAAATGATTAAATCTGGATTAATGAGCTAATATTGCCCATGTTGCTGAACTATTTAGTATTAATGCATAAACACTTTTGCACCATGGCACTGAGAGGTGGATTATGAGTCCAGCACTCTTAGGACTTTATGTTTAAACACAGAAGAAAGAATTCCCTAGTTAAGGATTATAAATGTACTTTAGTCAATTTTCTTATCAAACATGTTGTTGGTAGTCAAGAGAGACCAGATAAAATCATATAAATAACTCAGTTAAGGATCTTTAATTGCTAAGAGGAAAAAAAAATTATAAGGTGATCAGTGGTAAGTCAGAAGTATCGTTTCTGTGTGGAAAAAATACTTGTGCTATTATTTATTGGCAAAATAAAAAGACCTATAAATGTCCATCTGTGTATTTCTTTCTTAAAAGCAGATTAAAGTTAAATATTATCAATGTAAGATCTGTTATTTCTAAAGTACTTATTTCCGGAAAATACATAAAAATACCCTATAAATTTTTTCCTTGTTTCCTGTGAGCATCCAAATTCACATAAAAATGACAGTTTAGATCGTTATTCTACAAAGATTAAAATTTAGTTGATAATTTTATCACTACATCTTATTTCTGACTAAAATTTTATTTATGTTTTCCTACAATATACAACTGTTTATATCTTTTTCAGTGTGTTAAATTTAATTTCTTGGTTCCTTTTGATTTCCTCACGTGCATGGGGGCACACACATGCATGTATATACACACATGTGAATGTTATTTTATTTCTGCAGTAAGAATTACATATATTTTTATATATGACTAAATGGATTACAGAGTTTATAGTTTTAATAGAAGCTAGTGTTTGGATTAGCATACAAACTGGTTCATTTTAATAACATAGTTTATATACATTATGTCATTTAATACACACAGTCACTGAATACAAAGTCACCTTCAAAGTAAGTAAAATTTTATGCACATTTTATAGATAAGAAAGCATATTTGAATTAACTCTATCAAGGTCACATGACTAATAAACTTTAGGTTTAATATCAGAGTTTGACTTTTTTAATTATTGTTTTTTTCTGGTGTGTATGCATGTGTGTGAGAGAGAGAGAGAGCCACGTGCACGGTGGAGGGGCAGAGAGAGAGGGAAACAGGATTTGAAGCCGAGATCCTGACCTGAGTGGAAGCTGGATGCTTAATCAGCTGAGCCACTCAGGCGTTCCTCAGTTTTTGAATTTTAACCAGTATATTTTGCTAACTTTGAAGATGACTTTAAAATATAATATCTAAAGTCTTCTATTAAAAACAATATTTTTGAAAATACAGATATGTCTCTCCACTCATAAAGAACACATGAAGGAAAACTATTAACTTGCCTCCTTATTATATATCAGAAATAGTTATAGACACTTTTACATATAGCATTTAATTTTTATTTATGATGAAGGCCTTGTTATCCTCTTCTACAGTTTTTAACTAAGGATCCATTTTTTAACTTGCTCAAGGTCATACATATCTGACACCTTAGCCCTCATGACTAGTGAATAAAAGACTAAACTTGGATCATGTCATTTTCTCAAGTAGACTGGATACTAATTATTCCGGGAAAAAGAGCAGAGAAACCAGTAGTTAGAGGGGAAAACATCCTCTCACTATTAGTAAATGTAAAAAAAGTTACCTTTTTTTCTTTCTTAATTGCATTCATTTTACAAAGTATATAAGGATTCTTTGTATGTAGCAATCTAGAAATTTTGATGATTTTTGCTTCTTAATCCTATAATAGATAATAAAATTGTGTCTTGATTTATGTGCAGACTCATGGTCCATATGAATCAAATTAGTTCACCAGGGGTTTGTTTTTATTGTTGTTTTAATGAAGCCTTTCTATGTGCAAGTGATGTTTTGAAGGAAATAAAATCCAAGATCTTCAAAGATTTTATCATTGGCTGGGAAATCTACATAAACACATCAAATTAATTCAACAACATATGATTAGGTCCTAGACTAAGTGGTTAACACTGTGTCCCAAAGGCCCTTCAGAATCAGCATTTATGTAATTAAACTCATTAACATCTCTCACAAGCGTCTCTTCTGCTTATATTTACTCTCTTGGATGGTGTCATTCTGTTCCCCCCAGTCCCCAAGTTAGAAATGTCACAGTCCTCTGCTACCCCTTGCTTTACCTCCATAGTCAGCTAGTTATTAACTCCTGTAGAACTTGTCTCCTTCCTACCACCTAAGTCTATTCAGTCTATCTTCATGTGACGCTGATTTCTGTTGCTTAGCTCATTCCTTGGCTAGACAATAAAGTAAATAGTCTGTTTAGCTAATGAATCTGCCTCTGGCCTTCTCTATTCCATGTTATATCTTTCACTGAAGTTAGTTGTTCTCAAACATAAATCTAGTTACATCACTCTCTGATTAAAATCCCTTCATTTCAGCTTATATAAAATCTTATTTTCAATCTGACACATTAGTCCATTATCTTTATTTTACTTTATCTTAGACCTCCAACCTCATCTCCTATTACTTTTCCCCTTGTCTTGCTGCAGTTCAGCAAACTGCTTCTTCAAGATTATGTTGTGCTGCTTCATGTCTCCTTGCCTCTGCACATACACTGCCTTCTGCACAATGCCTCTTGTCTTACCCGTTCCTAGTTGCCCACCTCCCCTTCCCCCTCACAGAAGAACATGGTTTACTATAAAGCCCAATTTAGATGTTACTTGCTATCAAATCCTCTTAACCCCCCAAAGGAAAATTAATTTACTTTTTCTTAGTTAATGGCACACACATTTATCTTTTTTATCATCAGATAAAGTTCTTTCTCGAACTTTAGTGCCTACCTACCCCCAAGATTATCTAATGCTTGCTTTGTTTTTATTTGTATTTTGAAATTTAGCCCAAGCCATAATAGATTCATGTCTTAGGTATATTGTAGTCTTTAAGACCATGACCTTTGCAAAGAGATAGACCTCGATTGAAGTAAGGGCTCTGCAACCAAAAGGAATGGATACATTTTGTGTGGAGAAGTAGGAAGTTTTAAAAAGGAAAGGACATGGGTAATAGCAAATCTGGATATTTTTCACATCCCATTTGGCCAGTGTTAAGGGCAAGTAATACCTCAAATCTACCCAAGGGCCAAATGGGGACATAGAAATGCGGTTAGCCAAGATTTTTATTAAATGCCTCAATGGTGTGGCTTTGTGTTACACAAACACTACAGGTAAAAAGATGAGTAAGAAATAGAGTCTGCATTTGAAAATATTCAGAGTGAATAGGAAAAATAAATATGATGTCTAGAAATTTACATTAATAAACTAATCTTGATTTATAAAAACCCCTTTTGATAATATATTTTTTGGCAGAAACACCTCAAATCCAAAGTGATGCCCCTCACAAAGTGTTAAAATGTGAATTGGAATTCTACAGGTGAATAAGATGGTAAAGACTTAGTAGACTAACAACAGCATGTACTAAGGTATGAAGTGCAAAAGCAGCAAGATCAGAGAAACCATTGTTTGCAAGCATTCATACATATGGTTGTTTATTTTAGAAAGCCTCACAAAGAAGCCTCCATTAAGATACGATAGATAATTCCCAGTTTAAATGCTTAAATATGCTCTCTTGAAAAAAATCCTTTTATATCAATTTATTTGTTATCCTTTCCCTTTGAAGTATAAAGTAGATAGCAGCATGAATTGGATATCAGAATTTGAGTTCAAATCCTGAAATACTTCGTTTATCTGAGCATTATTTTATCCATTCAGAAAAAGGGGTTATTATCTCTACCTACTCTCAATGATTTTAGAGAGATTCAGAGAGAGAATATATACAAAGCTGTTGGCATAGTGCCTGGTCCATAAGAAGGTCTCAATAGGACTCCTGATAGGCCTTTTTTTTTACTCTCACATATTTAAGATGTGATTTATTTATTGATTGTTTACTATTTATTAGATGCTGGCATTACAAAGATGAGTAAAGCACAACCTCTACCCTTGAAGAATTTGTAATGTAGTGAGGATATGTACTATATCCTACTGTATACTGAGAATCAACAGTTAGAACCTGACACATACTTTAATGGTGGGGGTTGGAGGTTAAAAGAAGATAAGAACTGAAAAAGCAGCACCCCTTACATAGGGGCATTAGAAAAGTCTTGATTGGGGAAGATTGTGACTTGGAAAATGAAGAACAGTTTGCTGATTTTTAGTCGGAGTCTGAATAGGACTGAGACTTTACAGGGAAAGGAAGGTTAAGGTAATAACACTTGTTCAGAGAAAAACAGGCAATAACTCTACTAAAAATCCCTGGAAACTCTGGGTATGTACTAGCCATTGAATAACCGTGCTATGGTTTTATGCTCCCAACTATTTCCAAACTATGAGGCCTATTGCAATATCTTTTAAACCAGAAGGTGAAGAAGAAAACACTGAAATTTTTTCAGCATTTATCTTGCTCTGGTTGGTTCGTTTTTTGGGGGTGGAGGAGGATTTATTTTTACTTTTATTGAGATAAAATTTACATGATGTGAATGTCACCATTTTGGTCATTTTTTAGTGTATTCAGTAATTTTGGGTACATAAACAATGTTGTGGAACCATCATCACTAATTCTAGAGTATTTCTATCACTCTATAAAGAAACCTGTTAGCAGGTCCCTTAAAATTTCCCCCTCTCCCACCCCTGTAACCTGTAATCTACTTTCCTTTTCTATTGATATGATTATTCTTGACATCTCATATAAATGGAATCATATAATTATGTCTGGGCTTACTCTTTTTAGCAAAATGCTTTATCCATGGGGTAGTGTACATCAACACTGCAGCCCTTTATATAGTTGAATGATTTTTCACTTAACGAATATAGCACGTTTTGTTTATCAGTTGATAGACATTTGGGTTGCTTTCACTTTTTGATTGTGATGGATAATGCTGTTGTAAACATTTATGTACAATTTTTGTGTAAACATACATTTTCAGTATTCTTAAGTATATACCTTGAAGTGGAATTTGCTGGAATGTTTAACATTTGAGGGACTTCAGACTTTTTTAAAGTGGTTGCACCATTTTATATTCCCACCAGTAGTATATGAGGGTTCTAGTTTCTGCACATTCTTGCACATTCTTTTTTTTTTTCTCCATAATATTTTATTGTCAAATTGTTTTCCATACAACACCCAGTGCTCTTCCCCTTAAGTGCCCTCCACCATTACCACCACCTCTTTTCCCCCCTCCCCCTCCCCCCTCAACCCTCAGTTCATTCTCAGCATTCAATAGCCTCTCAAGTTTTGCATCCCTCTCTTTCCCCAACTCTCTCTTGCACATTCTTAATATGTCCTTTGTATTATACCTATCCCAGTTAGTGTGAAGTGGCATCTCATTTGATTTTGATTTGACTTTCTGGCTAATGATATTCAACATCTTTTCATGTTTTTAATGGCCATTTGCAGGAATCTTTGCAGAGATGTATATTCAAATCTTTTACCCATTTTTAAAATGAGCCATTTGTTTTTTTTATATTTTCTTTTTATTGTTAAGTTTAAGAGGGTTTTTAATATATATTTTGGACATTAGATTCTTACCAAATATATATTTGCAATATTTCTCCCATTTTGTATGTTGTCTTTTACTTTCTTTATAATGTCCTTTGATGCACAAAAATTTTTAATTGTACAATTGATCTACTTTTTGTTGTTACTGGTAATTTTAGGGTCTTGTTTAAAAAATAATGTCTAATCCAAGGTAACAAAGATTTATATTTTTGCTTCTAGCAGTATATATTTTTAGCTCTTGCATTTAAGTCTTTGATTCATTTTGTGTTAACTTTGTATATGGTATGAAGTAAAGGTCCAAATTAATTCTTTTGTACATCCAGTTTTCCCAACACCATTTGTTGAAGAAACTATTCTTTCCCAATTGAAAGATCTCAGCACCCTGTCAAAAATCAATTGGCTATAAATGTATGGGTGTATGTTAGACTCTTGGTTCTTTTCTATTGATCTATATGTCTCTCCTTATAGAACTACCACAGTGTTTTGAATACTATAACTTTGTAGTAAGTTTTGAAATCAGAAAATGTGAATCCTCCAACTTTTTTTTTTTCTACAGCTGCTTTGGCTATTCAGGATCCTTTTTATTTCCATAGGAATTTTAAAATCAGCTTGTCCATTTCTGCAAAAAGAAAGGAAAGAAGGATGGGAAAGAAAGAAAAAAGAAAAATAAAAAAGGCTGTTGGAGTTTTGATAGAATTTCATTGAATCTATAGATTGGTCAATTTGGAGATTATTACAGTTTTAATAATATTAGCTTTCCAATCCATGAACATAGGATGTCTTTCCATTTATGTAGGTTTTCTTTAATTTCTTTAAACAATGCCTTGTAGTTTGGAATGTATATGTCCTATACTTCTTAGTTAAAAGATTCCTATCTATTTTATTCCTTTTGATACTATTGTAAATGGATTTTTAAAAAAAATTCCCTTTGTTTTTTTCATTGCTATTGAAAAATACAACTGCTTTTTATATTTTGATATTATATTCTACAACTTTGCTCAACTCATTAGCTCTAATAATTTTTCCAGACTCCTCTTGAGGGGTTTTATATCAATAAAATTATGTTATCTGCAAATAGAGATAGTTTTTTTTAAACTTCTTTTCTTTCTAGTGTAGACACCATTTTTTTCCCCTTACCTAGTTGCCCAAGCTAGAACTTCATGTTGAATACAAGAGGCAAGAGCAAAGATCCTTTTCTTGTTCCTGGTCTTCTTTTTAAAAAAAATTTTTTTATGTTTGTTTATTATTGAGACAGACAGAAACGGAGTACAAGTGGGAGAGGGGCAGAGAAAGAGAAAAACAGAATCTGAAGCAGGCTCAAGGCTCTGAGCTGTCAGCCCAGAGCCCACGGGGCTTGAACCCAAGAACTGTGAGATCATGACTTGGGCCAAAGTCAGATGCTCAACTGACTGAGCCACCTAGGTGCTTCTCTTGTTTCTGGTCTTTGGGGGAAAGCATTCACCATCTCACCATTAAGTATGATCATGTCTATGCGTGCGTGCGTGCGTGCGTGTGTGTGTGAGTGAGTGTCTGTTTAATGTTCCTTCAGGTTGAGGAAATATCTATTCCTAGTTTGTTGAGTGTATTTTATTTTTTCTTGTCATGAAAGGTTATTGGATTTTATTATATATTTTTTACCTTAATAAAAATATATAATATATATTGTATTTTATTATATATTTTGCATCTATTGTGTTGATCATATGATTTTTTTCTTTGTTCTTTTAATATGGTGTATTGCATTCATTGAATTTCAAATGTTAGACTGACCATGCATTTCTAGAATAAGGTCCACTTGATTATAATATGTAATACATTACAAATGCTGCTGGATTTGATTTTCTATATTTTGTTGATGATTTTTACATTTATATTCATAGGAGATACTGGTCTATAATTTTCTTGTGATTTCTACTTCTGGCTTTGGTATCAGGTTGTAATGGTCTCATTGGATCAGTTCAGGAGTATTCTTTCCTCTTCTATTTTTTGGAAGAGCTTGAAGAAGATTAATGTTAATTTTTCTTTTAACATTTAGTAAAAGTCACCAGTGAAGCCATCTGGTTCTGGACTTCTATCATATAATTTTTTTTTTATTATTGATTTAAGTCTTTTACTTGTTACAGGTATATTCAGATTTTCTATTTCTTCTTCAGTCAGTTTTGATGGTCTATGTGTTTCTAGGAATTTGTCCATTTCACCTACGTTATTTAATTTGTTGCCATGTAGTTGTTTCTGGTATTCTCTTATAATTCTTTGTATTTGTGTAAATTCCTCAGTAATGTCCCTGCTTTCACTCTGATTTTAGTAATTTTATTCTTTTCTCTCTCTCTTTTTTTTTTAACTTGGTCAATCTAGCTAAAGTTTTGTCAATTTTATTTATCTTTCCAGAGAACTAACTTTTGATTTTGTTGATTTATTTCTTTTTTGTTTTTCTGTTCTCTCTTCTTTATCTATGCTCTAATCCTTACTCTGTTCTTCTTTTTACTTTGCATTTATTTTGCTCTGTTTCTAGTTTCTTAAAGTGGAAGATAATGTTATTGATTTGAGATCTTTTGTTTTTAATGTGAGAATTTTTAGCTATAAATTTCCCTTTAACATTGCTTCTGATGCAGGCAGGCTGGGTCTGAGGACCCAGAGTGGCATCCCACAGGACCAGGCAAGAGTGTCCTTGGATTCACGCAGGATTGAAATTAAACAATGAGCCAGAGAAAGTGGAAACAGAGTTTAATGAACAGTGCAAGTAAAAGGTAGAGAATAGTAGTCTTTGGAGACTTGGAAAGGAAAGCAGAATGAGTCATCTCTTAAGGCTTGGAGTTTATATTGGGAAGGGGTTTATGGTATGTGTTCTTTCAGGAGTCCAGGGTAGGGTCCAATCAAAGATGAGTGTCAGGTGAAGAATACATGTTATTCCACAAATTACTGAAGGTAGGAGGTATTGATGCCAGTCACAAACAAGGCTTTTTGAAGCTAATGTCCTGAAACATGTTTGGTGTTATCAAGTGTTTGGGGCCTAGGATAAAACACAGAGAATAACTAATTTTTTTTTTCCCTTAAAATGGAGACATAGCTTCTTTGGCTTATTCAGAGGCAAAATATGGAACATGAGTAAATAGGACCTTGCAGAAAAACAACAGAGATGGAATCTTTCTAAAATGAACACCGTTCAGCTTCCCTACTCAACTTTCACTGTATACCGTAAATTTTCGTATGTTGTGCTTTCATTTTCTCATGTTTTAAAATATTTTCTTTGTCTTGTGATTTCTTACTGACCTATTGATTATTTAGAAACATGTTGTCTAATTTCCACATATTTGTGACTTTTCCAAATTTCTTTCTGCTGTTGACTTCAAATTTCACTCCTTTGTGGTCAGAAAACACACATTGATTTCAGCTTTTGAAGCTCAGATATACAGCATTTCTGTTATCACAGATTCTCTTGGATAGCAGTGCTCTAACATAGTGCTTTTTAAACTGTTTCATGGACCAATGCTGATTTGCAAACTGTCACTGTTCTGTAACAAAGTAAGTATAAAAGTTGAAAATGTTTAGAAACTTTAATAGTTGCAACATCTGAACACATGACTAGTTATCTAGCAGTTCATTTGAATTATATTTTACATGAGTATTAATCTGTAACAGATTAGAAATTTTAATGAATACAGCTGGTTGTTCACAATGGATAGTTTGAGAAGCACTACTCTAAGGTAGATTTATATAGAAATTGCAGAATCACGGTGTATACATATGTTCAACTCTACAAGATAAATTCATTCTGTTTTCCAGAATCATTGTATCAGTTTATTGTACTACCAGGGTATGAGAATATCCATTGCTCTGTTGTTTCTCTGACTCTTGTTGTTTCCTCCCCCCTCATCCCTTTTTAAAAGTTTTTCAATCTGGTAGCTGTAAAATCTTATTTTATTTGCATCTCTTAAACTACTAATGAGGTTAAATATATTTTCATAGGTATATGGTATATTTGTGATTCCATTTTGGCATTTTAGAAGTTCTCTATATGTCTGAATATTAATTTTCTGTTGGATATGCATATAGCAAATACTGTCTCCCATTTCACATTTTGTTTTCATGGCACTTTGATGAAATTAATTCTTTTTGTTTTGTGTTTAATAAATTTTCTTATAACAAAGTTTTTAGTTTTAAACTATTGTCTTCTACATTTCTTTGTACCTACTCGAGTCTGAAATTGATTTCTGTGTAGAATTTGAGATAAGGATCTAATTTTATTATACCCTTCAGTGGCTAAGTGTACCAGCATTGTTTATTGAATGGATTCTCCTTTACCATTAATTTTGTTTTAATACATGTTTGGGTCAGATTCTGAACTTTGTGTTCCATTAGTCAGTTTGTCTAACGTTGCCTTAATTGCTACATGTTTAAAATAAATCTTGATAGCTGATAGCATAATTCTTGTCACATAGTGCTTCCATGGAAATTTGATAATCAATATGTCATAGTCTGTAAGAAACTTCATATGGACTTTTATTTGAATTGGTATCAGTATTATAATGAGTCTTTAAGTCTAAGACCATGGGATACTTCTTTTATTTTGATCTTTAATGTCTCACATGAGGTTTTCCCTGTATATTTTTTCAGTGTAGTTTTGGTACTTTAAAATACATTGTTTCTCATTTTTGTACAGAAATATTGCATATTTATTATTTATTCAGAAGGCTTACTAAACATTCTTTTTCATTCTAATAATTTATTTGTACATTCTCAGAGTATTTTCAAAATAGATCACCATAATCAGCAAATAGTGAAATTTTTTTCGTTCCTTTCCAAGCCTTATACCTATTATTTCTCTTCTTTGCCTTTATTTGGGGGCTAGACTCTCCAGTGCTGATGGATAATGGACATCCTTGTAATGTTCCTTCTTAAAAAGAGTGCTTTCTACATGTTACCTTTTAAGTATGACTTTTCTTTGTGGATGCCTTTTATTAGATTGTTAAAGTCCTTTTCTGTTCCTAGTATTAAACGTTTTTATCACACACAAATATTCAGTTATATTAAATGTAGTTTATTGAGCTGTTTATATGATTTTTCTTCTTCAATCTGTTAATGAAAATGTTAAATTACATTTAAGTGATTTTCTAAATTAAATCAACTTGGCATTCCTGTTTTAAACCAACTTAGTCATCTTGTAACACCTTTTTTCTACATCACTGGATTAGTTTGAGCATTTCACATCTGTGTTCATGAAGCAAGACTGCTTTGTATTTGTCCTTTTTTAAAAAAGTAGTTGATATTGATCCATTTTTCTCTCATTCTTTGGAAATACGATTGGAATTTTGTTTGAACACATACTGAGAAATACCTGTAACCCTTCAAAGGTGCTGTTGGTGTTTGTGTGTGTGTAGGAGAGAAGGTTTTTAACTTTTATAGATACAATTGCTTTAGGTTAAAGAATATTCAGAGTCTTATTCTTTAGATAAAACATTAGAGTGTAATAGGAAGTCCTCTGTATCTGTGGTTTTTTTAATTTATAGGTATAAGTTGTTCCTACTATTTAATATATGCATTATTTATTACATTCCACTTTTGATATACAATAGTTTTTATTTTTACATTTTTGTTGTTCATGATTAATGTAATGGCATTATCAATTTTGCTCATCTCTTTGAAGAATTGGTTAGCTTTTAGTATTACTGATATTATTGTATGCTTATTTCCTATTTAATTTATTTCTATAACTATCTTTTATTTTTTCTTCTACTTTTAAAGTTTATTTTGAGGGTCAGGGAAGGGCAGAGAGAAAAGGAGAGAGTGAATCCCAAGCAGGCTCTGCTCTGTCAGTGAAGAGCTGATGTCAGGCTGGGTCCCACGGACCATGAGATCATGACCAAAGCCAAGATCATGAGTCTGATGCTTAACCAACTGAGCCGCCCAGGTGCCTCTCTTCTACTTTTTAACTTTACTTTATTTGTTATATATTCTGCCGACTTTTTAAGCTTTAATTTAGATGCTTTCTCATTAATTTTCAGGCTCTTATCTTTTTTTAATATAAGCACTTAAGGCCATTCAGTATCCACTAAATATTGCTTTAACTGCATCCCACAAGTTTTGAAATGTAGGATTTTGTTACTCTTTTCTTATAAATATATTTTGATATTTATTGTGTGTTCTTCAGGGACTTCTGAGTTCTTTAAAAGTGTTTTGTTTTGTTTGCCTCAAGCCTTTAAGAATATCTTTTTTTTGTTATTGATTTCTACATCTTAAAGGCCTTGTGATCATGGGATGTAAACAATATGAGACCTTGTTACTTAGTAAAGGGTCATGATTCTTAGAATCCCATACTGTACTACTGGGATCAAGATTTTGAATTTTAAATCCAATGTGCTAAAAAAAAAGTGTTAAAACAAATAAAGTACATCCAGTGTGCTTTATGGTTTGTAATTTAGTCAAAAATGTGTTTTTAGTACTATCATTACTGATATTTTTCACCTTGAATCTTAGATCCTAGATATTAGCAGCAGCATGAGGAGAATGCCCACATTATTCTCATGCTTAAAAAATTGGATTCTAAATACTCTTGTTGAATTGTTGTTGTTTTATTTTTTAATTTGTTTTGTTTTCTGGATGATGAAAAAAGCACTAGTAAACATGGTTCAAATTTATTGATTATAAAGAACAGATATTAAAATCTTTAATATTATTCATAGTTCATTCCCAGAGATACTGTATCAGTGATAAAATTTTCACCTTGTACTTGAAATAATTTAAATTCCACAATGAATATTGTTCTTAAGAGTGCTGTTTCAAGAAGGAGAAGGTATGATTCTCATCTTCCTACCTTGTACCTCAGAGTTTGAGTCAGTATTTTTTCCCTACTTCTGTCTTACAATATGTATTATATTTTTGTGGCATTGAACTCTTATTTATCATTTAACAGTATCATGAACTGTTTTCCTTGAAATATTTCTTGGATACTCGCAGATATCCTACAAATTAGGTAGCATTCTATATATTCCAGAGAGGAAAACCTAACTGAAATTCTAAATTTAATTGTCAGTGTCCCTTAGCTAGTAATTGGAGAAAGCCAGAATTAAAAACCATCTACCCTGAATGTTACCACTTTTTATATTTTTGTAAGTTTTACTCTGTAAGTCTTTTGTGATATGTGTGATCTTATTAAGAAACAAGTTTATTTTATTTAAAAAATTTTTTAAGTTTATTATTTTGAGTGAGGAAGAGAGAGAATGAGGGAAGGGCAGAGAGAGGGAAAATCCCAAGCAGGTTCCACACTGTCAATTCAGATGCTGATATGGCGCTCAAACTCATGAAGCATGAGATCATGACCTGATGTTTAATGGACTGAGCCACCTAGGCACCTCAATAAACAAGTTTAAATTATGAATAGCTTAATATGTCCCAATATATTTGAATATTTACTTTGACTTTCCAGATTGCTTTTATATACATTGCAAATGCTTTTAAACATTTTTTTGAGAGATTCTTACTTGTTTACTACTAAATATTTTCTATTGTTATTTACATTTAGTTTTATTATATCATTTTTAAAAATGAGCAGTGTAATCATAAAATTTGATTGTCTCCCTAAATACTTTTCTATTTATTTATTTGGTTATTATTATTACATACTTATTTAATGTTTATTTATTTATTTTAAGATAGCATGAGCAGGCGAGGGTCAGAGAGAGAGAATCTCGAGAGCTCTGTACTTTCAGCACAGAGCCCCACTCTGGGCTCAAGCTCATGAACTATGAGATCATGACCTGAGCCAAAATCAAAAGTCAGATGCACACTGACTGAACCACCCATGTACCCTACTTAGTTCTAATATCTGTATAGGATAGACACAATGCTTGAAGTTTTTCTAAGGTAGATTTTATTATTTATGTCTGACTTTAAAAGATTTGTTCAAAAAATATCTGTTAAGCAAAATCTATGAGTGAGTTATTAGCTTAAAAACTTCCTGCCAGAATGCACTGTGTGTGTGTGTATGTGTGTGTGTGTGTGCGTGTGTGCCCATTAAACATGCATGGCATTGCAGAAAAACATAGTTGCCTTATATGAGTTTGGCCAGAACTTCTGGCTATTTCAATATTTAAATTAAGTCATTGGAACACAATGAGTATTTCATGAAGCGTTTTGGATGGATAGGTGGATGGATGGATGAGTAAATAAAAAGTTAACTTTATATAATATCTAGTCTCTGTAGGTGTGCGTTTGTGATATTGCTAACGTTATAAACACAATAACAGAAGGTAGATTTCAGATGAAAAGCCCTGCAAGAACTTATATCCCCCATGGTGGTAATAATTTTTTGTATTAAAAGTTATGTATCTACTTCTATAGTTTGCATATATGCATTTTAGCATTATCTATGAATACATATTTAACTGCACAGTTGTCAATGGCCTTATATATATAATTTATTTTTTATGTATATAATTTATTTATAATTTATTATATATATAATGTTATGTATATAATTTATTGTAGCTAACTACAGCGTATATGATGTGCTATTAGCTTCTGGAGTGGATTCCTATGATTCAACACTTACATAAAACACCCTGGGCTCATCCCATCAAGTGCCCTCAATCCATCCCCCATTTTCCAAGCCCCCGCCCCCACCTCCACCCTTAGTTTGTTCTCTATATTTTATAGTCTCTTATGGTTTACCTCCCTCTTTGTAACTATAGTTTTTTCTTTTCCTTACCCCCTGGTCTTCTGTTAAGTTTGTAACTTCCACCTATGACTGAAAACATATGTTATCTGTCTTTCTTTGACTGACTTATTTCAATTAGCATAATATCCTCCACTTCCATCCACATTGTTGTAAATGGCAAGATTTCATTCTTTTTCATTGATGAAGAGTATTCCATTGTATGTATATATACCACTTTTTTTATACATTCATCAGTTGATAGACGTTTGAGCTCTTTCCATAATTTAGCTATTGTTGATAGCCCTGACATAAATGGCTTTTTTTTTTATTATGAAATGTTAGCATATGTATGAAAGCTGGTTCTGATGACTGAACAAAGATATAATTTACTATTTGCCTTCCATATATACAATAAACTACAGCATTTACACATTTAATAATGGAACACTCAGTAAGCAACTTTTTTATCCTATTGACATCACCACACTCTTGTTTTTTCCACCTTCACTGAGGTATAACTGTTAATAAAATTGATCTGATGATTTGATACATAATGTACACTGTGACAGGATTTCTTCCATCGAGTTAATTAACATATCCATCACCAGATATTTGTCTTTTTTTTTGAGAACATTTAAGTTCTCTCTTAGCAAACATCAGTTATACAATACAGTGTTATCAACTGTAGTCATTATGTTATACATGGTGTATGGATAACATATGTTATGTATATGTTGTACATATACAAGAGTATATGTTATCACCATACTCTTAAGTTTGGATAAGTAAAGCTATTTTATTTGATACTAGTAGAAATGTAACTAATATTAAATAAGCTGTGCAAATATACATATTGAAATTTATAATAGTCTGAATTTAAATGCATTTAAAATTACTTTTCAATTAAAAAATAACTAAAGGAAATTCTTCTAATTCTTTAAAGAATTTATCTAGCACAGTGCCAGGAGTAATCTTGGTTCTTGATAACTGGTGAGATACTTCCAGGTATTTGAAGGCTTCAAATACATGGAAATGTGCCTTTTAAATGTCCCAGTTTATAAAATTTTTAATTATGTGGCTTATATGAAACCAATTTTTGTCATTTATTCTTTTGGTACTTGATAAATTTCCACTTTATATATTCTTTCCACACTAGTAAGGGTTAATTGTACTAGTCTGTTTTTATGTTGCATACACTTATAAACTAATTATTCTAGGACCTAACTAAGGTATGGACCTCCTTCAACTACTCCAAAATTCATTGAAAAATTTTGAGTTAAATGTATGTTTATTTTGTTGTTAGTATCCTTAATAATAATGTAGAATTTTGTTAATGTGTTAAAAAGAAGAGGTGACAGAAGAAATAGCAAAATTTATATCCAGGTTTCTTTTTCTTATGACTGATAATGCATGATTATTTGTTCTATAAATATACTTTTGTCATTTCTCCTTTAATGACAGAACCTCCCTAACCTCAGTCAAATCATATGTACTATTTTTGCCTCCTTTCATATACTTAGATGTCTCCTGTTACTTTGGTATTTTACTACTCGTTCATTACTTAACCAAAGAGGCTTTGCATGTTTCCACCAAGATTATAAAATGGTTAGATAGGACTAGTTTCTGATGCTGATACACTTTATCCCTCTTTTTAGTCTTTGTGTTTTAAATATTTTTTTCTCCTTTGCAAAAAAGTTTCCAAATCTCAATTTTGAAATAGTTCACTCAATTTTTGAAATAATTTCTGAGGTTTGATTTTGTCAAGGGTTTTAAAAATTAAAATAACAATAATTTCTGCTAGTTTTCCAATTCTTGAAGTGTGTTCACAATCTCATAGGATTTTTATTTAGAATATTACTCTTTCACAAAATGCTTTTTTCTATGTTGTAAAACTCTGCTTGCCTACCAGAGATGCAGATCTGCCTGATATGTCATTATAAGATTATTGTAATTATACATAGCTAGTAATAGTATTTAAATGATCAACGGCTTAGTGGCAATTTTGTTTTTTCCTTTTATGTTTCCCATTTCTGTTTTTAAGTCTACTTCCTGCTTATTCTGATAATCTAGGAAGTACATAAAATTAGAAAGAACCACTTTTAAGACTTTAGCATAGTTTTTTTGGTTTGTGTTTTGTACCTTTTTCCTTTTCAAATTAAGATCATATTGTGCATCTAGTACTTTTACTCAAAGAAAGTGGGAAATGTGTGTACCCTATCATAAATATATTTTTGGGGACCTTGGGTCACTCAGTTAAGCGTCTGCCTCAGGTCATGATCCTACAGTTCATGAATTAGAGCCCTTCATCAGGCATCAGGCTCTGTGCTGACAGCTCAGAGCCTGGAACCTGCTTCAGATTCTGTGTCTCCTGCTCTTTCTGCCCCTCCCCTGCTTACACTCTGACTCTCTGTCTCTCTCTCTCTCAAAAATAAACTTTAAAGAAAGAAATTAATACATGCAAATTTTTTCACATTATACAAAGCTTTCAAATGTAGTATTTCTTATGTGTATGTATCATAACTTATTTGTCCATTCCTTTAATGTTAGACCTTATATTGTTTCTAATATTTCATTATTATTCCATATTAGTGCTTTTTTGCATAAGACTGTCAATATCTCAATGACTAAGGACTAGAATTTTCTTTAATTTTTAAAAATTTTTAAACGTTTTTTAATTTTTGAGAGAGAGAGACAGAGAACATGAGTGGGGGAGGGGCAGAGGGAGTGGGAAACACAGAATCTAAAGACAGGCTCTAGGCCCTGAACTAGGTGCCAGCACAAAGCCCAACACAGGGCTCAAGCCCACCAACCGTGAGATCATGACCTGAGCCGAAGTCAGATTCTTAACTGACTGAGCCACCCAGGACCCCAGAAAGACTAGAATTCTTAAAAATGAAATTTCTGAGACAAAGTCTATAAAAATTTTTAAAACTGTTGTCAGTTTACTTAAGAAAGATGGAACTGATTCATAGATCCCATCTGGCAATATATCAGAATGGTTTACTGTACAAATGAAAGCTTTTAATTTCTCCTCTTTACAATCTTTAATTTTTATTTCTTGGTTCTCAGGATGTTAAAATATCTCATGTGTTCCTTACCATTAGTACTTCTTTTTATCTTAATAAGATACTTATTCATGAAATTTGTTCTTTTAATTTTCTAATTGAGGCCTTAATTTTTAAATTTGTGAGTATGTAAGAGTGTATTATATGGTATGGATATTAACATTTGGTCACATTTGACCTTGGACATGTGGAGATGAGGGGTGCCAGTCCTCAACATGGTAAAAACCCTCCATATAACTTTTGACTCCCCAAAAGCTTAGCTACTAATAGCTTACTATTGACCAGAAGCGTTACCAATAACAGTTGATTAACACATATTTTGTACATGTACTTTGTACAGTATTCATACAGTGAAGTAAACTGGAGAAAAGAAAATGTTCAGAAAATCATAAGGAAAATACCTTTAGAGTACTGTAATTTTAAAAATCTATGTGTGAGTGGACCCGTGCAGTTCAAACCCATGTTCAAGAGTCTACTGTATTTTAAATTGAAAGCAGAATTATTATAAAATTGTTCTACCAATTCACTTTCTTTTGGTAGTCTTAACCTTGAGAAGAATAGATATAATAATATATATACACATATATTATTTTAGCTTTTTTGGAGAGAGAAAAGTTGCAAGATACTAAAATTTAACATTTCCTAGAATCTTAATTTGTAACAAGTAAAAAACTACATGGTTCCTGCTCTTCAAGCATTTGTAGTTTCTATTCACAATGTGAATACTTTCTGAACTATACTCTTGAGAGCTTACACTAACCATAGAAAGTGTGAGTCCCTTAATATGTTTTCAAATTGTATATCATTTTATACATGCATTCAGTATTTTAAACATTTAGCACTTAGCTGTCTCTATATGTATTATTCTGTAAGCCCAGAGTTATACATATAAACTTTGCTGAAGTCTTTGTTTTAATTTCATGTAATCGTTGTGTTTTGCAGATGATTACTATAACATGCAAACAAATCTAGTTTGGACTTTGGTTTAGGAGTTTTTAATAATTAACAGTATTCAAATTATAAAATCACTTGAGTTTTAACTTTGTTTTATGATTTTTTAATGTCATTTTCCTTCTTCTACTGACATACTCTGATAAGATTTCTCAAATATTACCATTGTGTGTACAACTCCAAAAGGGAGAAAAATGTTGTAGACTCTTTCCTCAAAAATTTCATATATATGTATCAATATAAAGCAGGTATGAATCCAGGTTCTTGTACCTCATACCTACCTGTAACTACCATCTCCACATTAGCAAAATAAAGTACAAACAAAAAAAATTATACATTGTCTTGGAGGACACAAGAATTTCTCTGAACATATTCACAGGTTCCTTGAGACATATGACCCTGTTTGAGAAGCTGTTCACTTAGCCACTCTGTTTCACTATTTTAATACAACTTTTGAAAATAATTATCTTGGTTACTGATAGGGAAAAAACCCAAAAATGTTTTTAAAGAAGTACATACTGTTTTTAGAATTTGCTATAGGGATCATGGATCAATTGCATACCAATGTTGCTTTCATTTGTTTAGAATTTGTTATTCAGGTGTTTTTGTGTTTTTCCTGAAATTTTAGAACCCTTATACATTTCTTATCTTTAGTATAAATCTTGACATAAATAACATCCAGTTTTAATTTACCTGAGAAATAGAAGTAAAATAAATGGCAAGGATGGAAGTTGGAGATCTTTGGATTTGTTCTAGATAGTATTACCCTCATGTGCAACTCAACACACTTTTTCTGTAAAGGGCCAAATAGCAAGGCCCTTTCTACTTTATGAGCCAGACTCAACATTGCTTTTGTAGTGTGAAACCATCTATTGGCAGTACACAAATAAATGGAGCATCCCTGTGTTCTAATACAACTATTTTTTATGTACAAAAATAGATGATGGGCTTAGTTTGCTAACTCCTGTGATAATGTATACTTTGGATGATACTGCCTATGTGTGAACAAGGACTCACTTATTTTTAAAAAGTGGCAGATTTTGGCAGCTTTTGCCATTGGTACAGTTTATACATCCTGAAAACCCCATCAATAGATGAATTATATATAATATTGCTACTTTTTTTTATTTATAAATACTTTTTTAAGACTTTTTACCTACATCCCTACCCAACCCAGTTCCTAAGCCAGGGTATTAGTGATCTTACTCTTTTCATGGCCATTAACCTTTCTCTTTTTAGCCCAGTATCCAGGTGCTGGGTTGACTCCATAAGTACTCTAATGTCAACAAGGTATAGCTTTCTTCCACCATTGCCACCGTATTTGCTCAGTCTGACTTGATAACTTGTTTACTACTAGTAAACTTATTTTTCTTGAGTTCCAGTGGGGCTGCAGCCAGTTATGCCCAGGCAGAGAATCCTTATTCCTCTGGCTCTGCTCTATATAGAGTAGATCTTGAGGACACTTACTGCTCCTATCCGTTGTCTTCAAATGTCACCACTACACAAAGATTCCTTTCATATTGCCCCTACTACCAGATAAGATCATTTGGAAATTGACGCTACCCTGGTTCAAATACACATTTTTCTTCATCACCCCGTGGACACTCTAATTTGGCTACTATTCACCTTTCTCTGAGATAGCTAATGCCCCCAGCCCAATTTATTCCCATTCCCAGCAATTTTGCATAGGGACCCATCAAGCCTTATACCTGAACTCACCTTTATTCTCTTACCTAGTGACAAACATATTAAAGGAGCAATAATTTTTAGTTACCACTGCATATAATTAGAGGCTTTATAAAGGCTACTTTTTCCAGTTTTCCATCCCTTCATGCTTCCTTCCATTTTCTTCCCTTCTTTCCTTCCTATATTTCTTTAGTAATTGATGTATGAAAAACAGAGTACATAAAATACTGACAGCAATTCACACTTATTGTAGTCCACAATTTTCATATTAATATATTTCTGATAATGTACTTGAGAGCTGAAACTATACCTTATGGTCAATTCCTGATACCTAAAATTATGGTTCATGCTTGTCTTACTTTCTTCAAGCCCCAAAATTTAGTAGGTATGTGAAATTCTTCACTGTTTTGGAGTCTAACAGCGATAGAACTGCACAGCCAGCCCTGAGAAAATACATTTAGGCATCACCACTTTCCAAAAGGAAGAACTGGAGCTAGATAGCTCCCAGTCTCATCCCCAGTTTTTTACATGTATAAACCTGACCTGCTTGGCGCAGGAATAGGTAAAACATCTTTGCTTTCCTTTGGAGCGGATACCAAGAGGAGCCTAGAAGGCCCCTTTCCAGTGGCCATAGGCCCCATGATGAGGCTTTCTTATTTTCAAGTAGCCTGGTATTTCCCAGCATTATCAAAATAGAGGGAGGGAGGAAAGTGACTTGACAGTAACTTTAAGATTAGAGGAAGCCAGGACCAGTAGGCTGTGTAGACCAAAGGTTTTAGCTATTGGATGAGAAGGGCAAACCTGAGTTCATGAGGTGCTTCTGTGTTTTCCTAGCCTGTGAGCATTCTCTGTCCATTGGTTGAAATCAGAGTTTCTCCTTTAACAGTAACAATTCTGAAGCAGTGTCATGATCATTTGAAATCATCCTTCAACAAAAGATGTAGGAAAAAACCAATCTCAGGAAAAGAAATTATTATAGGGATATTAGTATAAATGTAATAAAATATGCATCTTTTCAAAGTTGAATGTGTTACAGTTAATGACTGTTAGATACACCAAGGATAACATGGAAAGTAGGTAAAAGGAAGGCCATAAAATACTAAATTTGAAAATTCTGTGGATTTTTCAGTAGAAAACACTATAAAATCTGAGCCTTGTATGAATTTTCTTCAAAGTAGGAAGACTGTGTATGCACGTTGCCTGGATTATATACAAAGCAAAGCTAAAAACATGAACTTAGCATTTAATTGATATGTGGTTACTAAAATATATCTGGTATTTGTATGTTCCAAAATTAAGTAAATGCTGTTGTTAAAGCTTTGGGAGTTCGGAGGGGCCAAGAGACATTTGTAGCATTATTTCCATTGAGTAGATTTAAAGACATTTATTCATCTTTATTGCCACGTGTTAACAGGTAAATATTTTATGTTCATCTCCGAATGAAGTCTCATCTCTTACTGCTTTCTCACCTTAGTATTTAATATTTCCTGCAGCAGTACTAAGCTGTTTTTAAATCTATCACATATACCATGTTTTTTCTCACCTCCAGGCCTTTGCTCAAGCTATTCCTTCCATGAAGAATGTGTTTCACTTATCTGTGATTGTTTCATTCTTATTATTATTTAAGATTTGGCTTCGACATCCTGTGAGGCTTATTTTGTCCTTCAGTGAACCTAATGGCATCATCCAGTTTCGTACTCTCAGCCGTATTAGGGTTTTCTGGGAATAGCTAGAGAGCAAAGATGGTGTTCCCAGTGATAGTACAGATCATAGCACATAGAGGTACTTGAGGAGTATTTGTGGAACTGAGGGTAAATTTAAGAATATCTGTACCTATTCTGGTTAATGCTAAGAAAACACTAGTTAATGTTGGTAGAAGTTTTGACTCTATTCATAATCACTGTGAAATATAGAACTCAAAAGATACACTCTCTGAATATTCATTAATTCAGTACATTTACTGAGCACTTACTTTGAACTAGACACTATATTAGACATTGCCATGTTTAGAAGCTTTGAATGTATCTACATTGAAGAAGTATTTAGAACTCCACATTAAGAGCTACTCAGTAATTGTTAGGTATTTTTGTTATATTAGATTTTCTTTACAGATTATCATTAGACATAGAGCAAGATACAATCTCTAAGAATTCAGTAAACATCTTATTTCATTTGTCAAGACATATATACATTCTTCTTAAGTTCTGATACCTCCAAGCCTTAAGAGATAAATCTCATTTTATAGATTTATTCCAGATGACTTGTTACTTGAGTATATATAATTTAGAATCTCATTCTGTCTGCTTGCCTACAAAATAAAATCATTGAATTTAGGTTCTCTTTTTCTTCAAACATGAACTAGAATTAAATAGAAATAGGTGTTGTTTAGGATTATAAAATAATTTCATTCACTTTTTTTCCCTTGTCTAATACTACTCCCTCTTTCTAACTCCTCCCACTTACATCCCTCCATCTTCCAAAGCTGACTTAAAATCTCACGGTCACTGAATGCTCATTCTTACTGTCATCTCTCCAGTGCTACCAGGAAGTGTCTTGCCCTATATGGACAAAAGTTTAACAAAAACATTCTACCCTTCAGCATGAGTGTTTGACCTTCTGTTAACTCTCCAGCTTTGTTTTCCTGGTTATGTGATAAGTGTAGTATATCAGCAGTGTCACTAGACAACATTACTTATAGCAAAAATGTCCCCTAATTCATGAACTTCATCTGTACTGATAGAGCTATAAATACATGGCAGAAAGCCATATCTTTGGGTTTGCTTGAATGTGGTGACTCTTATAAGTGGTTGTGTCCCTTGAAGGAATCCTGGAAGCTCTGCCTATGGAATTGTTACAAGAGATACTGACTACAGTGGTACATGAGGCCTCTAAGTCAGTGCAACTTCCTCATCTGTTTGATGTGGATCCATCCTGTACCAAAGTTGTGATCTAGGAGGCCGGAAAGAAAGCTCCCAGACGGCTATACAAACCACTGTATGGACTGCTGCAAGGATCACTGCAGAAGATGAAGAGCTGACTCTGCCTTACTGGCAAGCATTGGTGCTTATCCTGTAACATGCTGGATAGACTGGTGTTCAGAGTGACCTATGGTTGTCTTGTGGGTCTGTATATTTAGTTGAACCTAAGAAGATTTCCTACTGGGTATTGATGATCTGGCTATACTTTGTTTCCAGAATTGTACTAAGGAGAGGTTGTACTGAAAGAATAGAAGCAAAGATCTTGGATTAGTTATTTCACAGTGATACTGTCTCTTGTGATCATAGTACCCATATCTTCTTGAGTCCTAGAGTTCTTTCCACAGTAGGTTGTAGAATACTTATAACAAATAACTTTTGTTAGAGAAAGTCTGATGTAGTGTACATTGCAGTATTTGTTTACTTATCAATTATTCTCACTGATAGTGCACTGATAGTCTTCTTTTTTGTTGTTTTTATGCTTCAGGACCATCTTAAGAGGTGAAGAGATCATTGTAACTAATTAGCACTTTTGGGGTCTCGTAATTTAACTTTTCACTATATCAGTCCTCTCTGTACCATATTGATAGGTTCTTCGTATAATTTTACTAGTAGAGTTATTCAGCTATTATACTTAAAATTTGATCCTTGAAGTCATTTATTAGAAGCTTTTCAGTCCTTGGTTATAATTTTAAGTGATGTTTTGTTAGTAGCAGGTAAAGGAAAATATCACAGATTTCTCAAAATTGGGAAAGACTTTACACTAAAACCCAAATTTTCAGCTAATGTAGGATACACTCATCTAATTTCTTTTAATGTTACAGAAACAATGTATATATGTTCTTTTTTGAAAATTTGTCATGTCTGGTTAAAAAGAGTTAAGTTTCAAAATGTATAATTCCATTATTCAAAGATAACCACTAGTTAGCATTCGTGTTTCTCATTCTAAACCTTTTGTTACTCTATGTGAATATACACAGAGAAGGGAAAGGGAAGGGAAAAAGAGAGGGAGGACGTGAGAGAGAGAGAGAGAGAGAGAGATGTATCTATTTCTATTTAAATGGGATCAAAATGTGCATACTGTTATGCAGGCCTTTTTCACTTGATACATCATGAATACATTTCCATGTCAATGCATTTTCATCAACATAATTTTAAAATACAGAATAGAGTTCTAAAATGGAAGAACCATAATTTATTTGACCAATCCACTGTTGTTAGCATTTGTGTCTTTTTCCTTAGTAACAGGAATCTCTCTCTCTTTTTTCTAAATAAATAAACATTTAAAAAAAGCTGTAAATGAACATCCAACCAATGCTTTTTGCTGGATTTAACATTTATATAAATGTCACTTTATACCATGTTCCTGTGTTTAGCAGCTACGTTGCAATGCTGGATAATAAGGAGCTTGTGGGGGAACTAGAACACTCAGTTCCCATTTATAAAAGTATGGTGAAACTATTTTCCCCCTTTCAATGTCTTCATTAGTTAATAAAAATATTGTGTAGGAACAAAGGACAAAAGTATGTGACACTTTCCTAAAGACTTCTCTACATTAAATAGCACTCTAGGGGTAGGATTGTTAAACCAATGGTGCTTCTGTATCATGATATATGTAATATCAGTTTCATTAATTTGATATTATTAGTATATTTGCTATATACTAACTAATCCCAAAAGCATTATCCAAAATACCACCAGAGGGGCACCTGGGTGGCTCAGTGGGTTGAGTGGCCAACTTCACGGTTTGTGGGTTCAAGCCCCACGTTGGGCTCTGTGCTGATGGCTAGCTCAGAGTCTGGAGCCTGCTTCAGATTCTGCGTCTCTTTCTCTGCCCCTCCCCTGTTCACGCTCTGTCTCTCTCTCTCAAAAATAAATAAATGTAAAAACAAATTAAAACCAAAATACGACCAGAATTGTTAGAATTTACACCAGTAAGAGATCTCTTTGAAAAACAAACCAATAAAAATTCCTAAGTCAAGATGACCATTATTTTTTTTCTCATGGTGGGACCAGGGTTCTTTGGAGAAATTGGTAGGATACAAGGTATGAAAATCTGAGGATCATATCTCCAGTTCACACTTCTTGCCCACAAGAATATATTGAAAATTTTTTGCTCATTGTGATAAGGGTACTATATGATAGACTTCATGCCATTGTTCTGACCTAACAAATTCTAGATTGTTAGAATTACAGAAAAGTCTGGTTGCTTCACTAGTATAAAAATTGGAAATACAGAAATAACATTAATCAAGATCTTAATACTATTTTCTTTATACAATAGCATTTTAAAATATGTGTAAAACTAAACTTTAATATTACTATAAATTGATAATTCTGAGTAAAGAAGTAATTTAACAAATTAATAGACATGCTAAAATATTGAGAAGCATTTTCATTTAAAGTTAAAATCATGAATATTAGCCTGGTAGATTATGATTTCTTCCCCTCTTTCTGACAAACTCCAACTGTCTTATATATGTAAACATACATAGATATTTATATATAATATATTTATTCTTTGTATGTATATAAGTAGATGGTGGGTTTATGTATTTGTGTATGTAAATACATGGATAGTTAGCAGAGGGCCAGTTTATTGAAACAGACATTGTACTAAATCACTTTTTATTTTCATTTAATCCTGCTAATAGTCCAGTCAAATAGAGGCCCCCTTTTTTTAATGGTTATTTTTCTATTTTTATGTTTTTATTTGAGAGAGACAGTGTGAATGAGGGAGGAGAAGAGAGAGAGAGGGACAGATGATCTGAAGTGGGTGCACCATTGATATCAGGGAGTCCAAGGCAAGGCTCAAACCCACAAACCATGAGATCACAACCTGAGCCAAAGTTGGACACTCAACTGACTGATCCACCCAGGTGCACCAGCCAACCCCCCCCCCGCTTTTTTTCTTTTTTGATATGAGGAAACTGACATGTAGAGAGATGTAGCTTGTTCAAGGTTTATCAGAAAATAGGTCATGGGACTCAAACTCAGGTCTCTCAATGTTCTCTGATATGGTAGCCACATATATGCTCAATATGTTCCTACCTGTTGGGGGATATATTTACTAAAGATGATCTGAGATGTTTTCTCTCTGATAATTCAGTGTTACCCACTTCTCTTCTGAGTCCTTTTAGGCTGGCCTTTCCCCTTCAAATGTCTTTTGTTTTAAACACTTTTCAAGAACAAAGTTTACTGTTTTCCTCCTACAAATTTTGCATAGATGTTATGTTGGCTATCTATTTTTAGTTGAAAATGGAAGAAAAAATTAGCATCTTCTGAGTTTAGGAATCATTAAGTTTTAAAATAATGTTCATGGTGAGTTCTAATACTAAATTTGAAAGGTTATGTGAAGAAAATTTTAAAACTTAATTGGAAAGTGCATTTTTACAAAATGTCTCACATGATTAGGTGTTCTCATTATTTGGAGGAAATAAATCATTCTGAAATGCACATGTCTGTACTCCATGTTTTAATCATTTTATGCCAATGTACATTCACCTAGAAAATTTAGTATGCTAACTGAAAGATAGGCTTTACCTTGCTTATACTCCAATATAATAGCATTTATTGTATAGACATAGTGTCTTGAGAACTGAAAATTCTATTAACAAACACCATTAGGTAATGGGGCTGGGTAAACATATATAGTCACCTGAAATCTGCATAGTGTAGGTGAGTCATCATTTAGTTAAAAATAAGTTTACTAAATTATGTCATTTTACACAATGTCATCCCTCAGGATAATATATTTTTAGATGCAAAACAGATTTCTCTTGTATCAGAAATTAAACATTTAAAAAATGTATAGGCCAAAATGTAGACTTCAATAATTATGGGTAAAACTTCTGTTTTTTTTTTTTAAATATATTTAATATTTATGTATTTGGGAGAGAGAGGGAGAAAGCTGGGGAAGGGGCAGGAAGAGAGGAGGAGAATTCTAAGCAGGCTCCATACTGTTATCGCAGAGCCTGAAGCAGGGCTTAAACTCACGAATTAGGAGATCATGACCTGATCCCAAACCACGCAGGCATCCCAGTTAAATACTTTTAGATTCAACATATCATTTTATTTTAATTCCTTAAGGGGTACATGAATTCACTGTTGTTTGAAAGCTGAATAAAATGGTATTTGATTACTTCTGACAATAGATCATTACTTTTCATGACAGGCTCTTATATTAGGAATGTATCAGATTTATTTATTAACTCAAAAGTTTTACCATTCCAAACTTTCATATCCCACAAAAAAAGCTAGATCAGTTGGATCTGATTGGAGTTAGTAATTCCTTTCACCTGTTGTAAATGTTTATGTTTGTTTTCTTTAAGCTTTCTAAGCAACAGTGATTTGACTGAGAAATACAAATTTCTGTTTTATTTTGCTAATGTTCTAGGATGCACATATGCAGTTCTAAAGTTTATCCTTTTAACAAAAAGGATGAAATGGCGTGATATATGGAGTAAATACTCCATCTAGATTTCTTTGCAAACCTAAGGCCTTAAAACCCTCCCATAGAACTGGCCAAGGATACTCAGGAAGAAATCTTGTAGTTTGTTAGTACCTGATATAATCTAAATATCCTACACTCCTCAGAAGAGTGAGGTTCTCACAGTGATGATTTTTTATTACTGTGTGACAAAAGGATAGATAAGATTAAACTCTCTACTGGGGTGATAAAATAATTTAGAAGAAAAAAGGTTATGATTGTCTTAATTTTAGATTTACTGGGTTTGGGGAAGAGGTGCTTGAGATATAAGTGAGTCAGACTGCCCATTAAACCTTTTATCTTGTACAAATAAAACTCTTGGGAGTTAAAGGGAGGGTACATTGCTAAAATTGGTAGATTTGGAGTTAATGTTAAAATTCAGTGTCATAGTTGTTTTTCATAAATTGAATTAAAACTGTAACTAACTTGGTTATCCCTCTTTCTTCCTTTACATTTAAAAACATTGCTTCAGGGGTTCCTGGGTGGCCCAGTTGTTAAGCATATGACATCAGCTCAGGTCATGATCTCACAGTTAGTGAGTTCAAGTCCCACACCAGGTGAGCATGAGCCCCACTTTGGGTGAGCTTGAGCCTTGCTTTGGGTGAACACAAGTTCCACTTCAGGTGAGCCCCGCTTCTCTCTCCCTCTCTTCTCACTCACTTGCAACCTCTCTCTCTCAAAAAAACAAAAAAAAAAGGGCCTCAGTGGAAACAACTTAAATGTCCATACAGGATAGTTTAAATATCTTTTTTTAAATGTTTATTTATTATTGACAGAGAGAGAGAGACAGAGCATGAGCAGGGGAGGAGCAGAGAGAGGGAAACACAGAATCTGAAGCAGGCTCCAGGCTCTGAGCTGTCAGCACAGAGCCAGACATGGGGCTCGAACTCACGAAGGATGAGATCGTGACCTGAGCCAAAGTGGGACACTCAACCAACTGTGCCACCAAGACGCGCATTTAGAGGATAGTTTAAATACATACAGTACTTTCTTATAATGGCATTCTGTATAGCCATTTCACTATTTTTTAAGTTTATTTTAGAGAGAGGGGAGAGAGAGTGAGTGAGGGGCAAAGAGAGAGAGAAGGTGAATCCCAAGCAGGCTCTGTAGTGTCAGCACAGAACCCGGTGTGGAGCTTGAGCTCACAGACTGAGATCATGACCTGAGTCAAAATTAAGCATCAGATATTTAACCAACTGAGCCACCCAGGCCACCCCCGTATAGCTATTTTTAAATGGCAGATGTAGACTATACTGTAATAACCAAGACATGGAAACAACTTAAGTGTCTGTTAACAGGTGAATTGATAAAGAAAATATGGTCTCATATATATATATATGATATACAATATACACTGTATAATAATATATGTGTATACTATGTAGTATATACATACTAAAAAATATATATGTGTATACACATACATGCATATAAAAATGAAATATTCAGCCATTAAAGAGAAGGAAATGTTGCCATTTATGATAGCATGGCTGGACCTTGAAGGAATTCTAAGTGAAACAACCCATGTGAAAGCCAAATGCTGTATGATCTCACTTCTGTGTAGAATTTAAACAAACAAACAAAAACAAACTCACAGCAAATTAATGGTTACCAGATGCAAGCAGGTGGGGATGGGGCTATACAATGAGTGAAGATGATCAAAAGGGACAAACTTACAGTTATACGTTAGGTAAGTTCTGGGGATGTACTGTACAGCATGGTGACTATAGTTGATAATACTGTTTGAACATTGGTAAGAAAGTAGATCTTAAAAGTTCCCAAAGAAATTACCTATGTGCAGTGATAGATATTAATTAAACTTATTGTGGTAATCACTTACTATATATATATCAAATCATTATTAATATGAAAATGACAGATTTAAAAATAAAAATTAGTAATAATTATTGAGCACGTATACTCGGGGTACTATTCTAAGCAATTAGCATGGAATATATCTCATATCCTCAAAAACCCATGAGATAGGTACTATTTTTATCCTTATTTTAAGTATGATTTACCATAGACATAGAAAAATAGCTCGTCAAAGGTCACCTGGCTATTAAGAAGAAGAGCTAGGTTATGATCCAGAGTCTGACTCCAGAGCCAGTGCTATTAACTGTAAAACATTATGTAAATCTTTATTGCAAACATGGGAATTTGCATTATTTATTTTTAAAAAACAGGTAAAAATAACATACAATATATAGTATGATTCTACTTGCATGAAATTGTTGACCTTGGTTATTTGGGCTTTTAACGATATCAGATAATTTTTTTCTTTTTTGAATTTTTTATAATTAGATTTAAGATTTTTCCAATCAGAAAGAGTAAATAATGCTTTGTTTTTGGAAACAAATAAACTACTGCACACAGTATCCTCTCTTCCTCAGTTTGTATTTCTTCCCTTCCTCATCAATCTTGGTGCTTTAACTTCTACAAAGCAGCAACAACACTACTTAGTCTGCTTACCTTCAAGTCTCTCATTGTTAGAAGGATCTTTTTATATTTGTAATTTGTATGTATCTTTTTTTTTTTTTTTTGCTTTGGATGTTTCTTTATAAACCTCTGTATAATGTAGGTTGGTGTTTATTGGACTTCTAATAAATATTGAAGATGAAGAAATAAAAAAACGTGAGCTTTCTGAGGAAACAGATTTATAGGTACACTATTTCCTTTTAAAAAGAGTCGTGGGTGTAACAGTAAAATAATAAACCTCAAAGGAATGAAACTTTTTACATGAGGATATTGCAGTAATGATTTAGAAATGATCATGAGTGGCTTAAGGAATGCTGACCTCCTACTTCCCTCAGATTCTGTTACTGTGTTATATAGGGTGTTGAGAGAATAAAGATTTTTTTCCTCCAGAAAGATCCACCAGAAAAAGGTGTCCTCTGAGTTCCTACTAAGGCAAACAGGTCTCTAGAGGGAGCAGTTTGTCAAGAGTAGGAGGTATAGAGGATTAAAAATTGTTAATTGGTGATTATAGTAGCAGTAATAGAGGTACAGTAGAAAAAACATTATGAGAAGGGATTATTTAAAAGGTGGCTCAGGGGTGCCTGGGTGACTCAGTTGGTTGAGCATCTGGCTTCAGCTCAGGTCATGATCTGACGGTTCGTGGGTTCGAGAGTCGCATCGGGCTCTGTGCTGACAGCTAGCTCAGAAATAAATAAAAAACATTAAAAAAAAAAAAAAAAGGTGGCCCAGCGAAGAAGCCCAGAGTAGAACAAGGCAACTAAGGAAGGCAACTGGATGGCTCAGTCGGTTAAGCGTCCAACTTCGGCCTAGGCCATGATCTCTGGGTTTGTGGGTTCAAGTCCCACCTCAGGCTCTGTGCTGACAGCTCTAGAGGAGTTTTTATTTAAGGGAGTAGCCAAAGGTGACTGGGCTGTAGGGCATACTGGGATAAACTAGACTTAGGTTTGTTTTTTTCTTCTTGTTGTTGTTTGTTTGGTAATGATAGTCAAAAGTAAAAACTGATTTACACTGTTTGAAATAAAAACAGGAGTCTAGAACCCTGCCCACTATACCTCTTTTCCTTGTCTTTCCTCTGTTTCTTTTTTTTTTTTTTTAATTTTTATAAGTTGATTTATTTTTGAGAGACAGAGCACAAGCAGAGGAGGGCCAGAGAGAGAGACACACACACAGAATCCGAAACAGGCTTCAGGCTCTGAGCTGTCAGCACAGAGCCTGAGGTGGGACTCGAACCCACAAACCCAGAGATCATGGCCTAGGCAGAAGTTGGACGCTTAACCGACTGAGCCATCCAGTTGCCCCATTCTGATTTCTATCTCATTGCTCTTCTTTCCTAAGCTCTAGACTAGGCTAAGAGAAATGGGAATAATTGTCCTGTGAGGGTTATAACATCAGGTATTAGAACTTTCCTCATGTATAAATATTTTTATATGTATATCTAAAAGGCAGTTCAATCTTTTTTAAAATTTTTAATGTTTTATTTATTTTTGAGAGAGAGGGAAAAAGAGAGCATGAGCAGGGGAGGGTCAGAAAGAGAGAGGGAGTTACAGAATCTGAAGACAGGCTCCAGGCTCTGAGCTAGGCTGTCTGCACAGAGCCTAATGTGGAACTGGAATCCATGAACCTTGAGATCATGACCTGAGCCGAAGCCACATGCTCAACTGACTGAGCCACCCAGGTGCCCAAAAGACAATTCAATTTAAAAATAAACATAATACCATTACTACACTTCAAAAATTTAGATGTAATCCTAATTATCGTTGTACATCAGTCAGTTTGCAGATTTTTTTCAATTGCATTATAAATTTGGCTCTTACGTGGTTTTTGTTTTTGTTTTTTTATAGCTATTTGTTTGAATCAAGGTCTAAATAAGATCCATACAGTGTAATTAGTTGAGCTATCTCATGTTTCTGAATCTATAGGTTTTCTCCCTCAGGATTAACAATTGTTAGACTTACTTTTATATTTCCAATTTCTCTAACTATAGAAATTTTAGAAAATAGTAATATATATTGTAAGAATTATATTTATTTTATTTTTTTTATAGTGCTTGGTTTCTATTTGTTTTTATTTTTTTGTTTTTTAAATTTACATCCAAGTTAGTGTATAGTGCAACAATAGATTCAGGAGTGCCCCTTACCCATTGAGCCCATCTCCCCTCCCATAACCCCTCCAGTAACCCTCTGTTTATTCTCCATATTCAAGAGTCTCTTATGTTTTGTCCCTGTAAGAATTAGATTTATAGGAAAATACTTACCCAGTCTTTTACACAGTCCTCACATAAATGTATTAACAGGGAAAAGAACTAGTTTGCAAGAAATAAGGAGCCACTAGTAATTATCCACCTTATTTTGTTGTACATGATATGTATATAGTTGTTTTCTTAATTTGCCCTCCAAGTGTGGTCTTAGAATGTAAATATTATCTTGATTATACTATCTTGTTTAGGAAAACAGGTCACAAAAATGAAATAATTGGTTATTTATCCCAGATTACCCTTAGAAGCTAGTTTGAAAACTAAGAGTGCTTGGTTTCTTAGCAGAGGGATAAAAATGCTTTTGTCTCTCTGCTGCATATTGCAGACAGGCCTGAGTTTTAAAATAGGTTGCATATAGCCTGAACATGAGAATGTGGCTGGTAATGTATCAGTCAGACTGAGCTATATTATGAGGTAGTGAGAAACAACCACAAAACCTCAGTGGTTTGAAACAGAGGTTTATTTCTTATTCTCCATGCATGTCCATCATGGTCAGAGGTATCTATGCTCATAATAGTCACTTAGGGACCTTCTGGAGCAGCCACCATTCAATCATTTCTGATCGTCACAATGAAAAAAAGAGAAAAAAAGAGCCATGGAAGGTCTTACCTCTACAATTAAATGTTCCAGCCTAGAAGTCACAAATCCAGTCACAAGAAGGATGGGAAGTTAGTTTTCTATGTGCCTAGCCAAATCTAGCCTGCAACCTGTTTTCATATGGCCCTTAAACTAAAAAATGTCTTACAAAAAAACAGAGGGAAGCAAACCATAAGAGACTCTTAAATACAGAGAATAAACAGGATTGCTGGAGGGAAGGTTAGTGGGGGGGTGGGCTAAATGGGTGATGGGCATTAAGGAGGGCATTTGTTGGGATGAACGCTGGGTATTATATGTAAGTGGTGAATCACTGGGTTCTACTCTGAAGCCAGTACTACACTGTATGTTAACTAACTTGAATTTAAATGGATAAAGGAATACCTAGGTGGATCAGTTGGTTAAGTGTCTGGCTCTTGGTTTTGGGTCAGGTCATGATCTCAGAATTCATGGCTTTAATTTTTTTTTTTTTAATTATACTTTGAAAGAGGCAGAGACAGTGTGAGCAGGGGAGGGGCAAAGAGAGAGAATCACAAGCAGCTCTGCACTGCCAGCATAGATCCCAGTGCAGGGCTCGAACTCATGAAACTGTGAGATAATGACCTGAGCCGAAACCGAGAGTCAACAGCTTAACCTACTGAGCCCCCCAGATGTCCCAGGATTCATGGGTTTGAGCCCTGAATCAGGCTCTGCACTGTCAGAATGCTTGCTCGCTCTCTCAAATAAACTTTAAAAAAAGACATAAATAAGTTAAAAAAATATTAAAAAAATTAAAATGTCTTATATGTTAAAGTGTTGAAAAAAAAAGAATATGCAACAGCAACTATAAATGGCTCACAAAGCCTAAAATATTTGCTGTCTAAAACCCTTTACTATAAAAAATTTGGTGGACATCTGTTTTATAACATCTGTACTTAAATTTGAACCTCCTCAAACTACTTGTTATCTAGCCCACTGTCAGATGAAACACAATTATATTGTAAGCTCTTGATATCTCTTAGCCCTATGCCTTTTGTTTGATCTGATTCTACTTTTTTTTCTATATATATTTTTATTTTAATTACAGTATAGTTAACATACAGTGCTATGTACATACAGATGTACAGTTTGATATATTACTCAGTACTCATCAAGATAAATGTACTTTAGGGACACCTGGGTGGCTCAGTGGGTTAAGCATCCAACTCTTGATTTAGCCTCAGGTCATGATCTTACAGTCATGAGATCAAGCCCTGCATCAGGTTCTGCACTGACAGCATGGAGCCTCTTTGGGATTCTCTCTCTTCCTCTCTTCTGTGTTTCATCTGCTTGCACACATGTGTACTTTCTCTCACAAAAATAAATCTTAAAAAAATGAATTTTCTTTAAAAAATAAAGAGATAAGTCTACTTTTATTTCCTTTTCCCTATTTCACCCGTCCCTCTACTCACCTCCCTTCTGGTAACTATCAGTTTGTTCTGTATGCTTATGAGTCTGGTTTTAAGTCAGTTTGGCTATTTTAAATAATCTTCCAGTAAACATAGGGGTGCATATATCCCTTTGAATTAATGGTTATGTAATTTTTGGGTAAATAGCCACTAGTGGAATTACTGGATCATAGGGGAATTCTATTTTTAATGTTTTGAGGAACCTTCATCATGTTTTCCACAGTGGCTACACCAATTTGCATTCCTGCCAACAGTGCAAGTGGGTTCCTTTTTCTCCATATCTGCACCAACTTCTTGTTGTTTTAGCCATTCTAACAGGTGTGAGGTGATACCTTAGTGGTTTTGATTTGCATTTCCCTGATGATGAGTGAAGTTGAGCATCATTTCATGTGTCATCTCTATGTATTCTTTGAGAAATATCTGTTCATGTGTTCTGCCTGTTTTTAAATCAGATTGTTTGTTTTTGGATGTTGAGTTGTGTAAGTTCTTTGTATATTTTGGATACTATCCCTCTATCGGATATGTCTTCTCCCATTCAGTAGGTTACTTATTATTAGATTTGTTGGTCATATGCTTTCCTGGGCAGAAGCTTTTTATTTTGTTATAGTCCCAGTAGTTTTGTTTTGTTTTGTTTATTTTGTTTTATTTGTTTGCCTATGTTTCCTTTGCCTCAGGAGACTGAATTATAAGGATGTTGTGGTAATAAGTGCCAGAGAAATTACTGCCTGTCCCCACTTGTAGGATTTTTATTGTTTCAAGTATCACATTTAGGTCTTTAATCAGTTTTGAGTTTATTTTTGTGTATGGTATAAGAAAGTGGTCCAATTTCATCTTTTGCATGTAGCTGTCTAGTTTTCCCAACACCGTACATATCTTGAAGAATCTTTCTTTTTCCCATTGCATATTCTTGCCTCCTTTGTCAATGAATAATTGACCATATAATTGTAGGTTTATTTCTGGGCTTTCTGTGCTGTTCCATTGATCTATGTGTATATTTTTCACCAGTACCATACTGTTTTGATTTTTAAAGCTTTCACTATAACTTGATGTCTGGAATTGTGATACCTGCATTTTGTTTTTCTTTTTCAAGAAAGCTTTGGCTATTTGTGGTCTTTTGTCGTTGCATAGAAATTTTAGGATTATTCTAGTTCTGTGAAGAATCTTGTTGGTATATTGATAGAGATTGCATTAAGTCCATAGATTGCTTTGTGTAATAGAGACATTTTAATAATATTTGTTCTTCCAGTCCATAAGCATGATACATCTTTCCATTTCTTTGTGTCATCTTCAGTTTCTTTTATCATATTTTTAATATTTTCAGAGTAGAGGTTTTTCACCTCTGGTTAAGTTTGTTCCTAAGTATTTTATTATTTTTGGTACAGTTGTAAATGGGATTGTTTTCTTAATTTCTCTTTCTGCTGCTTCATTATTAGTGTGTAGAAATACAGTCGATGTCTCTATATTGGTTTTGTATCCTTCAACTTTACTAATTTCATTTATCAATTCTAGTAGTTTTTTGGTAGAATCTTTATAATTTTCCATATATAGTACCTGTTCATCTGCAAATAGGAAAAATTTTACTTCTTTCTTACTAATTTGGATGCCTATTTATTTATTTATTTATTTATTTTCTGATTGCTTTGGCTAAGACTTCCAGTACTTTGCTGAATAAAAGTGACACAAGTGAACAACATTGTCTTGTTCCTGACTTTAGGGGAAAGCTCATTAAGGATGATGTTAGCTGTGTGTATTTCTATACAGACTTTGTTATATTGAGGTATATTCCCTCTAAACCTACCTTGTTTGAGAGTTTTTATCCTGAGTGGATATTTACTTTGTCAAATGCTTTTTCTGCACCTTTTAAAATGGTAATATTATTTTTATTCTTTCTCTTAGTGACGTATCATGTTGATTGATTTGCAAATATTGAACTACCCTTAACTCATCTGATACTACATTTCTGTGGAATTATAAATATTTTCCCGTGTTGTTGTATTGGTGATACTCATTGGTATCGAGTGATCTTGTTACTGGGCACTGGAGACATAAGCTCCCTATTCAATTTGATGAACAGTTGATTACAAAATGGTCAGTCTCCTAAAATGTGTATATGCAGATACTAGTAATTATTTATCAGGAACAGGAATAAAACAGCCATGAAGATCTCTGTGTCCTCAGAAAAATAAGACCTATACTTTATGGACTTTAAAAATCATGGGCACCTCGGTGGCTCAGTTGGTTAAGCATCTGACTTTGGCTCAGGTCATAATCTTGAAGTTCATGAATTTGAGCCCCACATTGGGCTCTGTGCTGACAGCTCAGCACAGATTCTGTGTGTGTGTCTCTCTCCCCCTCCCCTGCTTGCACTCTTTCTCTCTTTCTCCCTCAAAAGTAAATAAACATTTAAAAAATTAAAATTAAAAAATCAATATCAGTAAATGGAAATGCACATGAATGTAGATTTTAAAAGTTTTCTGTACTATGGACTAAACTACTGTATTAAGGAATATAATTTTTTATATTTCTTAAACTGAACAAGGGGCTGTGTTTCAAAGTATAACTAGAGTTTACAGACTATATGTAGATTCCCTGCTGTGAATGAGGCACTTGAGATACAAGGACAAGTGAGAATCACTCTGGCTACTCTAGTTCAAAATAAAGGAAGACAGAGGGTATTCTGATTCAGTTTGAGTGGAATAGGATTGTATAAAAACAAGTCTGGTTTATTATCCAGCAGCTTTGGAAGAAAAGCGTCCAAAATATGTAACTTTCATAGCAGAAGAGAAAAGATGCCTTCAGTAGATTCACTCTTATATTGACCCTCAGAGTTCAATTCAGTTATATCACTTTTTTTTCTTGCATGTTCTATTATAGACTTTACCAGATTTTATGCCAGTTTTAGAATCTACTTAAAGTATTCTGATATGTGAAGTGTGGATTGTCAGTGCTACAAACACCTGCTTAACAACAGTTTGTGGAATTCTGGTCTTGATCAAAGTCAGCTTCTTTGCTACTGAGTCGTTTATTAGAATCAAATTTTTATAGATTAGGAGAAAATCCTCCTTCAGATCTGGTGTTCAGAGCTTGAACCCTTAAAACATTACTCTTAATTATTTCACAATCACTGAAGTTTATTTTTGAACAATGAGCAAGCATATTTTCCAAAGTGATTCCTAGGATTCTTTTTAGTGTTAGGACTGATTATGCCTGGATGACAGCCATGGCTCAGGTCTGTGGATCTGAGTAACTCTAATCAGGTTCTAAACTTGTATACTGAATGAATAGCCTGTGGTATCCACTGGGTGCTGTTTACTTATGTGTCAGGCTGGCATAGTATTTTACCAGCTTTCTATTTGTTTTAGGACTGATGGATTACTCAAAATAGACTGGCTGTATGAGCGTTTACTATGGATTTTGAATTTCTCCTGGCTGTTGACTGCTGCTATATGTAATTCTGAGATAATCATTTAAAATCGCCTTTTCCTTATGTAGTCATTTTATTATTAATTTCCGTAAAGTGAACTGCCCTACAGCTTATTCACTGAAAACATACCATTATGTAACAGGGTCATATGACTAACTTCCCTTTCTACTGTAGCTAAAGTAATCCAGTTTAAGTATATATTATCCACTGATACTTCTTGTATCACACCTGCTTTGACCCTTGCGTATCTCTGATTTCTACATTGTAAACTAAGCTTTTTTTGTTGATAATTGTGAACTTCTTTGGTTAATGCTAATTACAAATGTAATTTTCACATAACTGAGTATTACAGCTATAATTTGGAATTAGCCAATAATCCTGCTATTCTGTTGGAAAATTTAATACCATAAAAGAATTAGTGTTTTAATTATTTTATTATCAAAAAATTTAACCATGGAGATGAATGCTACAGAGACCGGAACAAATGACCCCATAGCTAACTTTCTTAGACATGTCTATAGAAAAATAATGTTAATATTGTTAACTCATCTCTTTCATCTATTCTTTTTGTGTAGCTTTTCTGTCTTCATTTTGAGTAATCCAGTGAAATGTATTTCCAGGCCAACATCATTAAAGGTTTTAAAACAATATTGAAATGATCACACGTTTAAAATTATTCATTGTTACTTATACCACTTCTAATTCATAAAATGCTGACTTGGAATCTCAGCAGAATCATAAGTAGTTTTGACTCTGTCTTTCAATCTCAAAACCGCTGCTTTCGTATTTCCAATATTTTGTGCACTAGGTTTAGCCTGGCCTCATTCAACCTATATCAGTGATTTACCGATGTTTTAGAGAGTAACAGAAGTGTTGGCAGTAATAACAGCCCCTGAGGAGATTGTTGTAGTCAGTTTTGCTAAGAAAAACTAGAGAAATTGAAGCTTCATAGAATCTTCATGGTCAGTGAGAGAATACAGAAAATACACCATCTTTGTGACTGAAAATCTCAAGTCAGAGAAGTAGTCCCTTCTCATTCTCTCAATTATAATTGTGACCACCTTCTTTGCTATTATGAACTTTTCTTTGCCTGTTTTCATTAGTGTCCAGATCTCCGAAGCTAGTTAATTTAATAAACCATGTTGTCATGCTAGTAAATACTACTTTATCTTTAGTGGATCTTTTAGAATTATTAAAACAAAGTCAAAAAAAAACCCCTCATTGTGTAAAGGAAGTTTCGAGTCAAGGTAAAAGTATAGTCTGGAGGCATAGAATTAGTGGCTGGTGATTAATCTATCTCTCAATTAGAGTAGATGGGTATTGTATGCAGGCATACCCATTTTATTGTGCTGCACTTTGTTGCTCTTTGCAGATACTGAGTTTTTTACACATTAAAGATTTGTGGCAACTGTGAGTTGAGCAAGTCTGTTGGTGCTGTTCTTCCAATAGCATTTTCTCATTTTTGTGTCTCTGTGTCACATTTAGGTAATTCTGGCAATTACTACAACCTTTTTCATTATCATATTTGTTATGGTGACACTGATTACAATTCACTCAAAGCTCAGATGATGGTTAACATTTCTTGGCAATAAGGTATTTTTAAATTAAGACATATACATTGTTTTTTAGACATAGTGGATTGCACACTTAATAGAGTACAGTATAGTGTAAGCATAACTTTTATATGCATTGGGAAACCAAAAAATTCATTTGACTCACCTTATTGAGATGTTTGGAACCTGATATTTCACTTGTTGCTAAATTAATATTTATTATTGAAAATCTCATCATTTTTCTCATTAACTTTATTTAGTAGCAAATCTAAAGTAGAAGTTGTGGTAATATAAATACATTTTGGGGTGCCTGGAAGGCTCAGTCGGTTAAGCCTCCGACTTCAGCTCAGGTCAGATCTCACGTTCGTGGGTTTGAGCTCCGAGTCAGGCTCTGTGCTGACAGCTAGCTCAGAGCCTGGAGCCTGCTTCTGGTTCTGTGTCTCCCTCTCTCTCTGCCCCTCCCCCTCTCATGCTCTGTCTCTCTCTGTATCAAAAATAAATAAGACATTAAAAATAAATAAATACATTTTGCTGTACATAATTTTTTAAAAAATGTCTAGTGTCAGATTTTGAACCTCGCACTGTTTAGACTTAAAACCTTTACTATTGGACCTCAATTTAAAGACAAGTTATGCTTAAAATACTTTTTTTTAAGGAGCATGGGTGTTTTTTTTTTTTTTTTTTAGTGTTTATTTTTGAGGAAGAGAGACAGAACACGAGCAGGGGAGGGGCTGAGAGAGAGGGAGACACAGAATCCGAAGCAAGCTCCTAGCTCCAAGCTGTCAGTCAACACAGAGCCAGATACAGGGCTCAAACTCATGAACCCTGAAGTCATGACCTGAGCCAAAGTCAGAGGCTTTACCAACTGAGTGGCCCAGGTGTCTCTAAAATAAACTTTTTGTTTCATTCTTGAAGTTTTATATGGTTTTGGAGAATGATAAATACATATGCTGTTCTTTTGCTAATTTGTGGATCTACTAATTTTAAAATTAAAAAAATCATGAAGTAATGAAAAATGTTTAAAATAAAATTAAAAAATCAAAATCATTATATTTTGTGATTGCAAATATGTAACCATAGCTGTGAAATCATTAGAAATATTAGAAGAAAATGTATCAAAGTGCTATAATAAGCTGCTAATATTAAGGCCTTTTTTCTTTTGAGGGCCTTTTCCAATATTTCTGTAACATGGTTGTTACTTTTATGATGAGAAGCATAAATATGTTTTTATAAAATGCAATAAAGGAAGCTAAGATTAAATATAGAAAAGCATTCACTGCTTCTAATTATGGCAGATGTTTCAAAGCACTTATATTAAATATAAGGATACCTCATATACCTAAAAGGCTGTACTTTGTCTAGAGTATATTTCAGCATAAGAAGCAACTTTCAGCTCACAGCATCAGGATGCTGGACAATCTTCAAAATTAATATCAAATAAGTTTTAGTATAAAGGGTTAAGTAAATGTTTACTTATTTATTGTCTCTTTCAAACCTCCTCATTCCTCTAAACACTTTGAATAAAAACTACAGAGGTGGATGTCTTGTCTGTCTTTTCAAATTGTTATATCCCTAGCATTTAGAGTAATTTCTGGGACATAGTAGGAGCATGATAAGTATATGTTGAATGAATGAATGAATAAATAACAAATGAGAGAGATGTGCAATTAACTTCTAATTAATTATGTACAGATAATTCCCGTATAAATAACTTACGTTCCCTGTTCCCTCACCATCTCACCTTCCTTAAACTATTAAACCAGAGGAGTATGAAACTGGATTAAAGATGCCTTGAACTACAGAGACAATCCCAACTTGGAGCCAAGCAAGATCAACCTCAACAAGGAGCTATATCCTTATCACTCATAGCAAAACATGTGGCTGTAAGGGAATGAGATAAAGTAGGTAGGGCAGAGAGGTGATAGGTATATCCCATAATCCTTGTCTGCTTTCCATAAATTGATCCTGTATTGCAGCACAATTCAAGGTGGCTGCCACTCAGAAGGCTTCCCAATGGTTCTGTGCATGCTTAGATGACCTGATGCAACCTACTCCTGGGTCTACCCCAAAATCACAACTTTAAGCCTTCTGTGTCTTCCACATGGTACCTACTGCAGTGTAACTTGTAGTTATGTGTGGGAATTCTTGGTATCTTAGAACACAAACTATATAAAATATCAGTAGCTACTCATTTGGAAAGTGATTGCATTAGTTTAATGGTTAAATCATTTGGTTTTACTTATGACCAATATACTCATTATTTCCTTTCTTTCACTTCAGCATGATTCTATGTAAATGATTTTTAGTCTCTTCTGAATTTTCTGCTTTCATTTATTCTGTAGCCTTATTTATTTATTTATTTATTTATTTATTTATTTTTGGTTGTTGTGTCCTTCCATACTTTCCTCTTTGAGAAAATATTTCAAACTGCTTATGCAAAATCAGAGGCATTTCTCATGGATCCTTTAGACTCTGAGACAGCATAATTTTCTTTAGTCCTAGACCTCTATAGTATAAGCTAAAACTGCTCTCTCCAGAACTGCTTGAATGTTTATGTGATAGCAGCTGTCACTTTTAGTTCTTAGTTTTCCAATTCTTATCATTCTGTGTCACTTGTGTATCTCCCCCTTTCTAGAGCATATATCCATTTCACTGTCATGCTTTTTTCAAGTCTGTTCCTTTTGGCTCTGATGGGTTCTCTAGACTCCTCAGGTCTCTACTATTTGCCCAGGATCACCAGCATCTCATTCTGGACTGTTCTTCCTCTCAGATGGTTGTATTTTCATTATTTATCTTTTGACCTTTTTATATCTTCTTTGATTGATATTAGCATATTCATTTATTCAGTCATTCAACAGATATTTTTGAGTCACTATTATGTACTAGAGCCATTTTAATGTGAGGATAAACAAATGTGGTCTAAACCCTTGTGGAGCTTTCTGTTCAGTTGAAGCATAAAACATTAAGCTTACACATCCACAACTGTTATATTACTGAATCTGCATGTGAATTCAGGGTAGGGAAGTTTTGCTTGCAAAACTTCCTGTACATTTGCAACCCAAAAAGGAATAAAATAATCTTACCTGCTTGCTGGTAGCTTTGGCACAATTTTATGACTATTTGGCATGTTTCCAACAAAGTGAGTAGGTTATCCTCTATAAACCTCATGTTAATAATTATAATCTAGGGGCACATGGGTGGCTTAGTTAAGATTCTGACTCTTGGTTTTGACTCAGGTTATGATCTCATGATTCATTTGATTGACCCCTGCATCAGGCTCTGTGCTGACAGCAGGGAGCCTGCTTTACATTCTCTCTCTCTCCCTCTCTCTCTGCCCTCCTGCGCTCTCTCACTCTCTTTCTTAAAATAAATAAATAAACTCAAAAAAATAAGTAATTACAACTAATATTTATTAGGCATTGTGCTTCTTGCCCATTATCGGCATTATTTCCTATGATTCTCTTAACAAACTTTTGAAAACAAGCACAAAGAAGCTAGTTACTTGTTTGAAGTTATGATACCTGAGCTCGATTCTCTCTCTTGTTTGCTGGTTTCCATGACTAGCTAAATTAATCAGAAGTCAAATGTATAAAATTTGTGTTCCCCTTTCTCTTATTAACCATCTGATATTTCTTTACTATGAAATGTTAGGGAATCTTAGTTTTAAAAATCAAGATATAACCATATTCAGAAAGCTAATATTTGGTTGTTTGTTTTTGACTATGAAAGAGATTATGACTTTGGGGACCATGGGAAATATTTACTATTAAGTGGAAAATGTTTTTGTGAAAAGGATTGCATGTAGTATTATACATGATTTTAAATCATAATCTCTGCTTGATTGGGAGTCAGCAAACATAACTTTATTTGTTACAGGTGAAATTTTTTACAACAATAAGATAAAAAGACACCATATATGGTTTCCTCTGAAGTATATGACATATTTTTTTCACTTTTTAACATTCACTGAAGATATTTCATCCACAAATAAGAAGTAGAGCATCCCAATAAAGGCCCTATATTCCATCTTGCCCTTACTGAAATAGTTCCCTCTTCACCTATTGTTTATATCATTTATGAAAAATATTTTTATATCCTTCATATTTTCACTACTAAGAGACTTTTTTTTCCCTTAGGCAAAAATTGCACCCTTCCCACAGGAAATCCTGGCATAGAAATACTCTAATATAGGTCTTTTATTTTGCTTATTTGCAATTTAATACTTGGTTTTATGTTTTAGAATATAGATTTATGTAGTACTTAAAAGCATTGGACTGGAAATTAAATAAGATCTCTGCCTTGCTTTACCATTAATATTGGGCAGATTACTTAACCTTTTGCATGCTTCTGATTCACCATGACATGCCTGACTAGAAGCTTCATCTATGTTGGGATTATAAAATTTACTCAAGTAGAACTTAATTCCAAAAATAAGAGCAAATAATACAGAAGATAATAATAATAAGGTAATTTTGACACTGATCTAAAGTAATATCTACCTTTATTTTCTACCTCTTAAAGATTTTAAAAATATTTAAATATTTCAGTACTATGTTTGTTGACTTCTAAGTTATTTTTTCAGTACATATTTTTCATTATTATTACATTGGCCAACTGGAAACTTGGGCCTATTGAAGTCTTTATCTCAGATGAAAAACAATATCCTTACTATCTGTAAGAGATTCTGCTTTTTTGTTTTTAGGACCAAGTAATTAATCTTCAATATGGGAAGACCATATACTTTAAGAGCAATTCAGGCTGATCCTATATTGGCTCATTTCGAAAGAAAAAATGCCTTTGCTTTAAAAAATACATCACCCTGAATTCTTTGGAAGAAGGCCATTATATGAATGCAGGGTATCTTGTTACTATTTATAGAATGCTTTTGTAGTCCTTTTTCTTCCATTCTTAAGCAGTGCACTCCCCTCTTCCTCATATCCAGCTGATATTTTCTTATGCCATCATTTTCCGTTACTTATTTGGTTGGAAATTGAGAGTGATAACAGGTTTTAAAAAGTTGTATTAAATATTTTTGACTGTCTTTAAGTTTGCCCTTTACTTTTTTTTCTAATATTTGTCTTTTTTTCAAAGCATTTAGCTATTGGTTTTCATTTTATTTAATTTAAGGAGGTTGATGGGACATCTATAAAGAAGAGATATAAGAAGGAAGACATTTTTTATAACTGTAAACAAATGCTTTTAGAAAAGTTAACACTGCTTTTGTAACTATCAGTGTCATAGGATGAATTAGGCCAAGAAAAGCCAAGGATTAAAGTTGATTTAGGCTAAGAGGTTCTAGAAAATAAGGGTCTCAGCAAACACAGAGCTTCGCTCAGAACATTCACTACTCTAGAAGGGAGAATAAAAATTAATTTTTGAATTTATTTTTTTTAATTCAAGCTTGTTAACATACAGTCAAGTATTGGTTTCAGGAGTAGAACCCACTGATTCATCACTTTCATGTAACACCCAACAAGTGCCCTCCTGAATGCCCATCGCCCATATAGCCATTCCTCCCACCCACCTTCTCTCCAGCAACCCTCAGTGTGTTCTCTGTATTTAAGAGTCTCTTATGGTTTGCCTACCTGTTTTTATCTTTTTCTCCTTCCCTTCCCCTATGTTCATCTATTGTATTTCTTAAATTCCACATATAAGTGAAACCATATGATATTTGTCTTTCTCTGACTTATTTCACTTAGCATAATACATTCCTAGTTCTATCTACATCATTTTAAAAGGCAAGACTTCATTCTCTTTGATTGCTAAGTGGTATTCCATTGTATATACGTTACCACATCTTCTTTATCCATTCATCAGTCAGGAAACATTGGGGCTTTTTCCAAATTCACTTATTGTTGATAGAGCTGCTGTAAACACTGGGGTGCATGTGCCCCTTCAAATTAGCATTTTGTATCCTTTGGATAAATACCTAGTGTAATTGCTGGGTCATCGAGTAGTTCTATTTTTGATTTTTTTTAATACTATTTTCCATAATGGCTGCACCTGTTTGCATTTCCACCAATAGTGCAAAAGGGTTCCCCTTTTTCTAGATCTTCACCAACATCTTTTGTTTCCTGCATTGTTAATTTTAGCCATTCTGATAGGTGTGAAGTGGTACCTCCTTGTGGTTTTGATTTGTATTTCTCTCTTGATGAGTGATGTTGAGCATCTTTTCATGTGTCTGTTACTCATCTGGATGTCATCCTTGGAAAAGTGTCTCTTCATGTCTTCTGACCATTTCTTTACTGGATTATTTGTTTTTTGGGTGTTGAGTTTAAAAAGTTCTTTATAGATTTTGGATACTAACTCTTGATCAGATATGTCCTTTGCAAATATATCTCCCATTCTGTCAGTTGTCTTTTAGTTTTATTGATTGTTTCCTTTGCTGTGCAGAAGTTTTTATCTTGATGAGGTCCCAATAGTTCATTTTTTTGCTTTTAGGAAGAATATAAATTCTTTCATTTAAAAAATTTTTTTTAAATGTTTGTTTACTTTTACATGAGCAGACAGAGCATGAGCAGGGAAGGGGCAGAGAGATAGAAGGAGACCCCAAATCCAAAGCAGGCTGTAGGCTCTGAACTGTCAGCACAGAGCCTATCGCGGGGCTTGAACTCACGAACCACGAGACCATGACCTGAGCTGAAGTCAGACATTTAACCGGTTAGCCACCCCCAAGGGAGACTATATATTCTTAAACAGTAGAAGGTAGAGTCTAATTTGAAGTCAGAGAAGCTCCTGACAACAGAAGTGAGTAGATTCGAAGTATAGAGATAGAAATTGGCACAAACGCGGTCAGTAGGAAGGAGAGAGAAGGAAGCACTAGGTTGATGAACCCAGCGATAGCATCCTCTGTGCCATGTAAATGTATTTTGTCTGTGTGAGCAACACAGCAGGTCATGACCACTGAAACAAGGGCAAGGTCGAGCAACACTACCTAGGTTCAGTTAAATCCACCTGAGTGTGAGGAAACAAGGAGTGGCAGGTTTTGTTGGCAGGCAGTCCCAAGAGTATACAGCAGAGTTTCCCACATCATTATTATCATTATTACAGTAATTATTGTTGATTGTGGCAGAGAGGCTAATCTAAATCTTATATTTTGCATAATGGTGTTTTCTCACAGTCCATTTAAGAAAAACTTTCTTCTCAAGTTTTGAAACTTTTGCAGGAATCGTTGGGCACTAGAACAATTACTGATATTCAGGGTTTTTTTTTTTAAAGCTTTTCATCTATTGTCAATTAGTCTTTAGTTACATAGGGAGTCCTCTTATTTTCTTTTTTAAGGGCGACAGTGGATCATCCATATGAGGATGTTGAGAGAATAACATTTACAAATACTGATATAATTTGTCCACAGTCCCTTATCTGTATAGGTCCCTTATTGTCAAACCATTTGGAGAGAACCCTTTTTTTATAAGAAAAAAATTAAATAGGGGCACCTGGGTGGCTTAGTCGGTTAAGCCTCCGACTTTGGCTCAGGTCATGCTCTCATGGTTTGTGGGTTCAAGCCCCATGTCGAGCTCCGTGCTGACAGCTAGCTCAGAGCCTGGAGCCTGCTTCAGATTCTGACTCCCTCTCTATCTGCCCCTCCCCCTCTCATGCTCTTTCTCTCTCTGTATCAAAAATAAATAAAACATTAAAAAAATTTTTTTAAATAAAAAAAAGTAAAAGTATATTTAGTTCATGCAGCAAATTCAAACTTGAACTTAAGTCATTTGGTGGTAAATCCAGAGCTGAATTTATATGAGGCTATTAATAGACTTTGTATTTCCCACATGTGAATATTTCTATTTCACTGCAGAAATATTAATGTTGGATTCTCAGATTCTGCTCCAGTCACCTCTGGGGATGTTATATCATATATAGTATAATTATATAGTGTCTATATATGTCTTAGCTTAAATTTCTAAAATAAAAAATATGTATTAATTCTGAAGTATTACTGGCCTCAAGGGTTTTGATTGAGAAATATTGTGACCATTAGTAGTTTCAATCATGTGACCTTAGAGTCACATACTTAGTAACTGTTAACCATGATAGGCCTCATCATCCTGAAAAGATTAATATAAGTAGTCTCTAATTTGCTTCTCAATTTTCTCAGAATCTGTTTATCATAGATATGCTATTTTACATGGTGGTTGTGCTTGAGGTATTATGTCCCTTTAACCAATCCATAAGGTATGTAAGACATGATATTTATAGGTCTGTGGATCTTATGGCAGTGTTTCTATGGAAAATATTTTTAGAATATACCTATCTCCTTTACCCTCGCCTGGCCCATCCACAAGCACAAACACACCCCTAGTGCAGCCTTCACAGGACCTCTGAGGCTCACTGATCCCATCATGCAAAGAGAGTAAGATTTCCAATAGGCTGAGACCATTGCTAAAGGCTCCCTTAACTGACAGGATGCAGGGTGGGATAAATTGGTTTTTGTTTGTTTCGGATTTTTTTGATTCTCATAGCTTCACTATTGTTTGCTTCTTTTCTTCTGTGGACTGTAGGAACTGCCCTACCTATGTCCTCATGTAGTTCTATTTATTTGGAAGTAATGAGACTAGGTTTCCTTCTTTCTTACCTTCCATTTCACTTTATTTTTGATTTTGAATTTCCACTTTATTCTATGTCTCTCAAGTTTCCTTTTATAAGGAAAGCTAATAGTTTTTACTCAAATATATATGACAGATGATTCGCGCTATTAAGTAACTGAGGCTGAGTGGAAAGAATATCGGAGTACTACTCCCCAAGAAGTTAGAAAAGCTGGAAGCATGACGTCTTGTCTGTCATGACCTGATTTCCTTGCAGATTATCATTTTATATAACATTCAGTTTCCTAAAGAATACTCCCATTGGATCCTTTTCCTATAAAAGATCTTTCAAGTTCACTGTGTGTTGTAAACATACAAATAATGCACATATTGGTAGATTGCTTTTAAACAAACCCTAGAAACTATCCATTTAAACAAGTATTCTTAGACAGTAATTACGTGAGAGCCTATGCACTTATTTCAGTGCTGCTGCTATGCTTAAATATTTTTGGAACTCCTTAGGTTGTCTTCACAGTCTGTATCATATTTTTAGTGTTTCTGTATTATTAGTCATTTTTTGAGTTAATTTAGAATTTATAGACAACTGTCTTTCTGAGTAATGTCTAATGAGGAAGGTTTTTGTGTTTTGTTTGTTTCTTGAAAGCTAAGGAGCAGATTTTTGGGGTGGGGTGGTTTAAATTGATTCTTATAGTAGTTCTAGAGCAGGAGGTTCAAAACTATTTGAAACAGTTGTAGCCCTGTAGTTCTGTACTTGAATGGAACAACATTTATTTTACGTATAGGTTATAGTATGTTGATTTAAAATACATACTCTTTATTCTTAGGTTTGTTATTGTACAAGTGTATTTAAACATTCTGATACAGACACATACACAATATGACATCATTGGGAAGTTGAATCTATGAGGATTGAGATAAAAAAGAAAGTTTTCTTCAAAACTTGGCATGTTTCAATCATTCTTTCATTACTTTGAGCTGATTAATATATTTCGAAGAACAGATGAGACTGATCTGAAATACCATTTTTATAAGTATTTTTTTATTAAGTATCCACAAAATAACAGGTAATTATTAGGTATTCATTATCCTATTTAATATTCATTACAAGTCTTAGACATACTTGGTCTCTTTTTAGATGGAAGGAACTGAGTCCAGAAAGTTGAAGTCCTTGATCACATGGCTAATGAGTTCTGAGTTTCTGACTTTTTCTGAAACTGCTCTAAATTTCGTTTTCTTTTTTTTTCTTCCAAATTTTTAATTTTAAGTTCATTAGCATATAGCGTAGTATTGACTTCAGGAGCAGAACCCAGTGATTCATCACTTACATATGATATTCAGTGCTCATCCCAGCAAGTGCCCTCCTTAATGCCCTTTATCCATTTAGCCAATCCCTCCAACCTACCTCCCCTCCAGTAACCCTCAGTATGTTCTCTGTAGTTAAGAGTTACTTATGGTTTACCTTCCTCTATGTTTTTAATCTCAGTTTTCCATTCCTTTTCCTATATATTTTGTTTCTTAAATTCCACATATGAGTAAAATTGTATGATATCTGTCTCTGTCTAACTTATTCCACTTATCATAATACATTCCTTGTTCCATCCACATCACTGCAATTGGCAAGATTTCGTTCTTTTTGATGACTAAATAATATTCCATTGTGTATATATACCACATGTTCTTTATCCATTCATTAGTTTATGGACATATGGGCCCTTTCCATAATTTGGCTATTGTTGTTAGTATTGCTATAAAATTGGGGTGCAATCTGTATTTTTGTATCCTTTGGATAAATACCAAGTAGTGCTATTGCTGGATTATAGGATAGTTCTATTTTTAACTTTTTGAGGAATGTCCATACTGTTCTCCAGAGTGGCTTCACCAGTTTGTATTCCTACCAACACTGTAAGAGTGTTCCTTTTTCTCCACATCCTCACCAACATCTGCTGTTTCTGAGTTGTTAATTTTGGCCATTCTGACATGTGTGAAGTGGTATCTCCTTGTGGTTTTGATTTGTATTTTCTTGATGATAAGCGATATTGAGCTTTTGTTCATGTGTCTGTTAGCCATTTGAATGTCTTTTTTGAAGAAATGTCTATTTACGTCTTCTACCCATTTCTTTACTGGATGTGTGTGTGTGTGTGTGTGTGTTGAGTTTAATAAGTTCTTTATAGATTTTGAATACTAGCCCTTTATCTGACACAGCATTTGCAAATATCTTCTCCCATTCCATCGGTTACCTTTTAATTTTATTGATTGTTTCCTTCGCTCTGCTGAAGCTTTTTATCTTGATGAGGTCCCAATAGCTCATTTTTGCTTGTTTTCCTTGCCTCTGGACATGTGTCTAAATAGAAGCTTTTGTGGTAGACGTTAAAGAGGTTGCTGCCTGAGTTCTCTTCTAGAATTTTGATGGTTTCTAATTTCACATTTAGGTATTTACTTTTGTGTATGGTGTAAGAATGTAGTCCAGTTTCATTCTTCTACATGTCATCATCCAGTTTTCCCAGCACCATTTGTTGAAGAGATTGTCTTTTTTTTCACTGGATATTCTTTTCCTGCTTTGTCCAAGATTGGTTGACCAGATAGTTGTGGGTCATTTCTGAGTTGTCTATTCTGTTCCATTGATCTAAGTATCTATTTTTGTGCCACTATCATACTGTCTTGATGAATACAGCTTTCTAATATAGCTTGAAATCTGGAATTGTGGTGCCTGTTGCTTTGCTTTATTTTTTCAACATTACTTTGGCCATTTGAGGTCTTTTCTGTTTCCATACAGACTTTAGAATTGTTTCTTCTAGCTCTGTGAAAAATACTGGTGTTATTTTTGATAAGGATTGCACTGAATGTGTAGATTGCTTTGGATAGTTTAGGCTTTTTAATATTTCTTCTTCCAATCCATAAGCATGGAATGTTTTTCCACTTTTATTGCTTTTTTTGATGTCTTTCATAACTGTTCTATAATTTTAATATAGATCTTTTACTTCTTTGGTTAGGTTTATTCCTAGATATCTTATGGGTTTTGGTGCAGATGTAAATGGGATCAATTCCTTGATTTTTCTTTCTGCTGCATTGTTATTGGTGTATAGAAATGCAACAGACTTCTGTTGTTGATTTTATAATATACAGCTTTGTTGAACTTATGTATCAGTTATACCAATTTTTGGGGTTTTCTACATAGAGTATCATGAATAGAAGTTTGATCTCTTCCTTGCTAATTTGAATCCCTTTTATTTCTTTATGTTGTCTGATTGCTGAGGCTAGGACTTCCAATACTATTTGGTTTTCTTTTTCTGATATATATATATACATATATATATATCAGAAACTATATATTTTAATATAGTTTATTGTCAAGTTGGTTTCCATATAACACCCAGTGCTCACCCCCACAAGTGCCCTCCTCCATGCCCATCACCCTCCTTCCCCTATCCCCCTCCCCCATCAGCCCTCAGTTTGTTCTCAGTATTCAAGTCTCTATTGTTTGCCTCCCTACCTGTCATTAACTATATTTTCCCCTTCTCCTCCCCCATGGTCCTCTGTTAAGTTTCTCCTGTTGCACATATGAGTGAAAATTTATAGTATCTGTCTTTCTCTACCTGACTTATTTCACTTGGCATGACACCCTCGAGATCCTTCCTTGTTGCTACAAATGGCAGATTTTATTCTATCTCATTGCCATGTAGTATTCCATTGTATAAATAGACCACATCTTCTTGATTCATTCGTCAGTTGATGGAGATTTATACTCTTTCCATGATTTGACTATTGTTGAAAGTGCTGATATGAACCTTGGGGTACATGTGCCCCTATGCATCAGCATTCCTGTATCCTTGGGTAAATCCCCTCTAATACTATTTTGAACAGCAGTGATGAGAGTGGACATCTCTATCATGTTCCTGACCTTAAGGGAAAAGCTGTTAGTTTTTCCCTATTGAGGTTGATAGTAGCTATAGGTCTTTTGTGGATGGCCTCTATGATGAAAGTGCTCTAAATTTCTTAAAACTTACCTACTACTACATGCATGATCCTTTGACCAATTAAAAGTATATTCTACTATATATAGTAATACATTTCCTTACAGACATGATGCCAACAGATCAATTGCAGAATTCATTGTTTATAGTTTAATGGAGCACTTTTTCAGTATGGTACAGTGGAGCTCTCCAAACTCTTTACCCTAATCCAAATGACCCTACATGATTGATTTGACACCTGACTATCTCCATTCTCATGTATAATCCAGACTGACCTGTGTCTTGACACACCAAATTTATTCCTCCTTTAAGACATTTATATGACTTGTTTCTTTTGCCTAGAGTGTCCTTCCCTTTAGTCTTTCTATGGCTGAGTCTTGTTAGTTAGTCAGGTCTTAGCTTAACTGTTAATTCCTCAGAGAGGTCTTATCCAACCACTACCAAAGTTAAAGAAATCACTCAAGTCACATTACTTTTTTAAAATTCTGTTTATAGCAGCTACTGCAATCCAGCATTTCCTGTTTACATGTTTATTATCTCTTGCCAGTAGATTGTAAGCTCCACGACAGCAGAAACATTGTCTACTTTGTTCAGAACCTGAAACAGCCTAGCCAAGATATTGTTGTAAGAACAAATGAATAAATTAGATCAAGAAAATTACATAACAGATTATTCAAAGAAGATTATGAATAATAAAGATTTAGGAATAGTTGGAGCAGTGATTCTCATAGCATGCTAAACTAGCCAACAACATTATCATTACCTGAGAATGTATGTTAGAAATGTAAATTCCAAGGACTTATCCAAGACCTATTTAATCAGAAACTCTAGAGGTGGGGCTTTGCAATCTATTTTAATAAGCTTTCCATGTAGTGATTCTTTTTTTTTTTTAATAATAGTTTATTGTCAAATTGGTTTCCATATAACACCCAGTGCTTCTCCCCACAAGTGCCCCCCTCCATGACCATCACTCCCTTCCCCCCCACCCCCTTCAACCCTCGGTTCCTTTTCAGTATTCAATAGTCTCTCATGATTTGTGTGTGTCTCTCTCTCCCCAACTCTCTTTCCCCCTTCCCCTCCCTTTGGTCCTCTGTTAGGTTTCTCCTGTTAGACCTGTGCGTGCAAACATATGGTATCTGTCCTTCTCTGCCTGACATTTCACTTAGCATGACACCCTCGAGGTCCATCCACTTTGCTACAAATGGCATTTTCTACAATAGCCAAACCATGGAAAGAGCTTAAATGTCCATCACCTGATGAATGGATGAAGAAGATGTGGTATATATTCACAATGGAGTATTACATGGCATGAGAATGAAATCCATGTAGTGATTCTAAAGCAGAACCACAGATTTAGACTTTTCTCTGTACCAATCAATTGTCAGAATTATCAGATTTGTTTTGTTTGTTTAAAGCCAGATTGCCATATTTAAAATGTCTTTTTTCCATACATGATTTTGTTAGCCATATATTTTTAAATTTATACATGTAGAAATTTCAAAAATGTACAACTCTAATGAAAGTCAGTATAGCTAATTCAGTGAATTGAGAACATAGTTTGCTTAAATATCAAAAGACTTGGTTTCCAAAAGTATTTTTTAAGTTAAATAATCCTAATTTCTAAAGAAGTTTGGAATTTCCTTGAATCTACTTTGAGAAGAACTGTTCCAAAGAGTAATTAAGTTTTTAGTTAATTGTACACAACGCTTGATCAAAGACGTACACTGGCATTCTAAGGGTTAGTATAGTCTAGTATTTCCTACAGATCTTTAGAAGGAAAATTCAGTATAAAGCCCTGTATTTGAAGCCCACTGCTCTAAAATGAAGGTTCACTCCAGGGACTTTGAAGTATTTTCAAAAATCTCACTTAAATTTTATCTGTCTTGAAATATTAATTTATACTGTAATTTTCATAAGTACCCTTTAAGTAGTATTTAACTACATTTAATGGTATTAGTACATATAAAGTAGTTTGGAAAAAAAATGAGTCCAGAATGGCATCAGCATTAATATTTTCAGATATTGATATTTTTCCTATCAGGCACAGTACCAATGCCTTAACTTTTTGATCTAGAATAGAATATTGTGAAAACTATCAGGTTTAATTTTCTGAAATTCTAAACATCTTTGAAGAAGAAGAAATACAGTTATGGAATGCTAGCCACAAATCAGATATATACAGGTATTTGAGTTAATAGTTCTAATAGCCATAAAATCTCCTATTCAGAGTAAGTAACTTGACCAAAGTTCCATAGGTGCTATGCCACAAAAAAGATTCAAACCTAGGTATGTCTTTTTTCAAAACAGTGCTTTTTCTATCTCACTGCTGCCTTATAACTCCAATGGATAAAAGAACAGGTCTTGAGTCATTATTGGAAGGTAGCAATGTATAAATAATAAATGAATAAGTAAAATTATGGCAACTGATTATTCTTTACTTACTAAATGTAGTTATAAATGATATTACTCCCAGCATATGCCCTATACCTTGAAAATGTTGGATTACAGTTAAGAAACACAGATTCAGCAACTCTTTTTAATATGTGGAAAAAAAGTTGTTTGTCATAGAAATGTTAATTTTCAAAACAGTTCCTAAAAGGACATGGTGAATATTAAGATAACACTTTAAAATAAATATTTGAAAGTGAGTAAATTTTCCCTATTCTGTTGCTTTAGAAATTAAAATCACAGGGGGCACCTGAGTGGCTCAGTCAGTTAAGCGTCCCACTTCTGCTCAGGTCGTGATCTCACGGTTGGTGGGTTTGAGCCCCACGTTGGGCTCTGTGCTGACAGCTTGCTCAAAGCCTGGAGCCTGCTTCAGATTCTGTGTCTCCTTCCCTCTCTGACTGGCCCTGCTCATGCTATGTCTCACTCTTCTCAAAAAATAAATAAATGTAAAAAAATAAAAATAAAAAAAAGAAAAGTTAAAACCATAGTACTTCTTTATGTCATTTCTACATTAGATCCTGAAGGGAATATAAAATATTAAATGTAATTGCTGGAAAATGATTTATAGTTGACTGATTGTCATTCCATATATTGTTAGTTGTATAATACCTTTAACATATACAATCCAGTTTAAGTAAAAGTGTGTTTGATACTTACTATTAAAATGCTATAGTAATATAGACTGTATTTTAAAAAGGTACTTTTATTTGAAGACTCATTTTCAGATTCTTAAAATTTATTCCCATCTTATAAAAGGTAGTAATAATTATTAGATTTAACATTTATAAAGTGTTTGAGAGTGTGTGATATAGATAAATACAAATTACTTATTAGGAGCAATATGTCTCCATGCATAATACTCATTTTTAAATTAATTTCATTACTGGGGTGCCTGAGTGGCTCAGTTGGTTAAGTGTCCAACTTTGGCTCAGGTCATGATCTCACGGTTTGTGGGTTCAAGCCCCATGCTGAGAGCTTGGAGCCTGGAGCCTACTTGAGATTCTGTGTATTCTTCTCTTTCTGTCCCTCCGCCACTCATGCTCTCTCTTTCTCTCAAAAATAAACATTAAAAAATTTTTTAAGAGATTAATTAATTCCATTACAATGAATTAGATCCTTTTTGGAGTCTTCTTGCTACTTTCAACAGACTTGAGAAAAAAATGTTCTGAATGAGAAGTAGTTTTAGGTGCTGTTCAGTGTCTGCAGTGTTAAATGTTAATTGGAATCCTGAGCTATAAAGTCACCTTAAAAGGTCTTATGTGTGGGAGAAGGGAAATTGAGGTACTCTTTTCTTCTTAAAAGAGAATATAGAAAAAAAAGTAATTGAAATACTGCTAAGAGTTAAAAGAGCAATATTATCAATATTTAATTACCCCAGGACAAATTGTATGATCAGTTTAACATTTACACTTTTCCATTTTCTTTCTTTGATATACTTTTGACTATTTAAAAGCAAATTATAAGAGAGCAGACAAGGAAAAGGAAATTACAGAGAAAGAAAAGGAAATACTATAGACAGACTATAAACATTTAACCTAGTAATTTGTTAGGAGTTCTGAAAATAATTTGAGGGGTAAGTTGCTGTAATAACAAAGCTACAGAATCATAAAGTATTGTTCTTATTTCAGAGTAGCAGTTCATAACTGTGGGTGATTCTGCCCCTCAGGATGTATTTGACAGCGTTGGGAGATATTTTTGATTCTCCTCACCAGAAGGAATCAGAGTGTTGCAACTGGCATCTGGTGGGTAGAGGTTAGGGAAGTTATTAAACACCATACAGTGCACAAGACAGCTCCCAACAACAAAGGATTTTCTAGTTTAAAATGTCAATAGTGTTAGATTAAGAAACTGTGTCTTAGAAAGAAATATACTCCCCTTATTTCTTTTTTTTTAAATAGTTTATTGTCAAATTGGTGTCCATACCCAGTGCTCTTCCCCACAAGTGCCCTCCACCATCACCACCACCTCTTTTCCCCCCTCCCACTTCCCCTTCAACCCTCAGTTCATTTTCAGTATCCAATAGTCTCTCAAGTTTTGCGTCCCTCTCTCTCCCCAACTCTCTTTCTCTCTTCCCCTCCCCCTGGTCCTCCATTAGGTTTCTCCTGTTAGACCTATGAGTGCAAACATATGGCACCTGTCCTTCTCTGCCTGACTTATTTCGCTTAGCATGACACCCTCGAGATCCATCCACTTTCCTACAAATGGCCATATGTCATTCTTTCTCATTGCCATGTAATACTCCATTGTATATATATACCACATCTTCTTGATCCACTCATCAGGTGATGGACATTTAGGCTCTTTCCATGTTTTGGCTATTGTTGACAGTGCTGCTATGAACATTGGGGTACATGTGCTCCTATGCATCAGCACTTCTGTATCCCTTGGGTAAATCCCTAGCAGTGCTATTCCTGGGTCATAAGGGAGTTCTATGGATAGTTTTTTGAGGAACCTCCACACTGTTTTCCAGAGTGGCTGTACAGTTACTCCCCTTATTTCAAAATAATAGAAATACAAGGAGACATGTGTAATGCCACACAATTACTAAATGAAGTAGCCAAAACTTGAACTTGGATCACCGGACTTTTTGAGTTATTTTGCTTTCCTTGCTTCTCATTGTTCTTAGAATCACAGCATCAGTTAATTTTGGAGAATTATGGATTAAAAAAGAAAATTATCAAAGCCAGTGGTGTGTCTCCATTTCTGTTTCTCTTAACTGTAGTGTAATTGGGTTAAATTTAGTTTCTTCAGATGTCCCCTTAATTATAAAAATATAAAGTGCCCATTGTTTTGGAATTGATAGCTTCAATTTTTCCCCACTAAAAAGTTAATGTACATTATGCATGTTTATTCAGTTCAAGGCATCTAGCAAGGCATACCAGAAAGGTATAAGAATTTATTTATTTTAATTTTAAATGCTTATTTATATTTGAGAGAGAGAAAGAGACAAAGTGCAAGCGGGGGAGGGGTAGAGAGATGAAGAGAGAATTTGAAGCAGGCTCCAGGCTCTGAGCTGTCAGCACAGAGCCCAATGTGGGGCTTGAACTCACAAGCTGTAAGATCATGACCTGAGCCAAAGTCAGACGCTTAACCCACAGAGCCACCCCGGTGCCTCCAAAGGAGTATAAGAATCTAAAGATGAAATTCTAGTTTTCAGGGAAACTACAGGATAAAAGAAAATGAAACCTTTAAAATATGGGAGATCTAATTACATGAAATAGAAGTGGGGGTTTTGATTTTTTACTTTGCTTTTCTGTTTGGAGTATCATTGTAACTACTGTACTGTAAATGATGGGAAATAATTGCATATGTTAAAAAAATAAATTGTATAAAAAATTAAAAATAAATTTAAAAAAATAAAATAAAATAATGGGAGAAATTATTGAAAATTTAAGTTGAACAAAAAAGGTAACTATCTTGCATATAAAACTATTTGCTTGAGGGGTGCCTGGGTGAATCAGTCAGTTGAGAGTCCTACTCTTGATATTGGCTCGTGTCATGATCTCACATTCATAATATCAAGCCCCGCATCAGGCTCTGCGCTGACAGCACAGAATCTGCTTGGGATTCTCTCTCTCCTCTCTCTACCCCTCCCCACTCACACATTTATGTGCTCTCTTTCTCTCTCAAAAAAAATTTTTTTAAACATTTAACAAAATTGTTTGCTAGAAATCTCCTAAATGTCCAAGAATAGGACATGCTTGGGTACCTGACACTGTTTATATATAAAGGAATATTATGTACTGATTATAAATGATGTTTCTAATGAATTTGTAATCACAAAGGTACATTTTCACGTTATGTTAAAAAATAAAACAAGATACAAAATTTATATGCCAGCTTTTAACTGGCAGATAAAATATCTGATGTATAGTATTACTTATAAATTCAGAGGGTAGTACTATAGCATTCCATTTAATACAGTGGATTATATTGATACATTTACTCATGTAGCATATTTCTCAATGTCTTCTATGTGTTCATGATTCTCGGGACAAGGCAGTGAGCAAGAAAACAATAAAACTTTTCCTTAAGATGCTAATAGCCTTATGAGGGAAGACAGATAAGTAATAACAAACTGTGTTAAGTAGTAAGGGGAGGGGTCCAGTGAGAGTATATAGCTGAAGACTTGTATTGTTATTAGTAAGGGTAGGCTGGGCTAAACTTGCCAACAAATTAACCCAGAAATCTTCATAATTCATCATAAAAGGATTTTTTTTGGTCACTCAAGTGATGTTCAATTACTTGTCCTCCACCATCTCACAAAAACATGTAGCTTTTCACTCTGGAAAATAGTATGGAGGTTCCTCAAAGAATTAAAAATAGAACTTCTCTACAAAACAACAATTGCACTACTAAGTATTTGCCTCCCCTCCATAAAAATAAATAAATACTAATTAGAAAGGATACATACACCCAGATGTTTATAGCAGCAGCATCTACATAGCCAAACTATGAAAATAGCCCAGATGTCCATTGACTGATAAATGAATAAAGATGTGATTTATATGTATATCTATATCCATATAATGGAGTATTATATACATGTAATATATACCATATATGTGTGAGTATGTGTGTACATATATGTGTGTGTGTATAGGGATATTATCCAGTCATAACAAAGAATGAAATCTTGCCATTTGCAACAAGGATGGAGTTTTGGCATATTATGCTAAACAAAATATGTCAGAGAAAGATTTTACTATGATTTTCCTATGATTTGCATGATTTCACTCATATGGAATTTACAAAACAAAACACACAAGCATGGGGGGAAAGAGAGAGGCACACCAAAAAAACAGACTCTTACGTATAGAGAACAAACTGATGGTTACCAGAAGGGAGGTGGGTGAGGAGATGGGTTAAATAAGTGATGTGGATTAAGAGAAGCACTTGTGATGAGCACTGGGTTTTGTATGGAAGTGTTGAATCACTAAATTGCACATGCAAAACTAATATTAAAAAAAAGAGAAACATGTGGCTTTATCAGTTGTCATGACAGTGAAAGGAGAGATGGAAAATCCCATTAGACATTTTTAAAGACCAGTCTTGAAAGCGATTTATATGTTTTTCCTGCACATCTTACCATCCAGAAACCAGCCTCATTGTTCCAACCTAATTGAAAATACTAGAAAATGCAGAAGAGCTCTATTTGACTATTTGTTGAACACTAGTTCTGCCACTGGTCTTTACCACAAATTGGACAAGTCAAGAAAGGTTTTTCTAGAAGCTGTGGTATTTAAATTGAGACCTGGAAAATAAGAAGTAGTTAGCTAGACCTGGAAAGAGATAAATTATTTCAAGTAGAACTAATCTTGTGCTAATACCTAGAGGAGAGAGAAGGATAGTTTGTCTAAGTACTGGAAATTCAGCACTTGAACATTGAATGTGGGGGGAAAGGGTAAACGGGCATAGTCATAAAGGACTTTAGAAGCTGTGTTAAGGTATTTTATTCTGAAGGCAATGAAAACCCACTGGATGGTTTAAACTATGACATAATTTGAGTAATCTGAGTATAGTAATGTAATAAACTTTACATTTTAGAAAAATCATTCTGGTTGCAGTAGGAGTGTCGATTGGAGGAGAGCAAAATTGCAGGTGGGAGGCCAATTAAGAAGCTTTAGCATCAGTCCAGTTAAGCGGTAGTGGTGACCTTTGTAAGGAATGGGAAGAAAGAAATAGATTGGTGAGATATTTAAGAGGTATAATTGTTGAAGTTTAGTAGTTTGTTCTGTGGGCAATAATGAGGTATGGTTTATATGGGGAATGGAGAGTGATTGGTTCAGTTTGGAACACGTTGAACTTGTGACATGCAAGACATCACTGTTTATGTCTAAACAAAAGAACTGAATATATATGTCTGGTGATCAGAAGAGAGATCTGAGCTGAAGATACAGATTTGGGGTTTACCAGCATATAGAGCATAACTGAAGCCATCAGAGTAGGCACATTTGTGTAGGGCAAATGCACACTGTAAAGGGGGAAAGGGACCTGTGGCAGAGCCCTGCAGACAAGATTTAAGACAGAAAATTCTTCCTTTCACAGTGCATCTGAATCACCTGATGATTTTCTAAAAACATGGCACCTAGTGTCCACACTTCAGGGATTGTGATTCATTTGGTCTCAGTGTGTCCTAAGATATCCTATATTTCAAAAGTTTTCTGTGATTTCAGTGTACAGCCAAAATTGAAAACCATGGATGTAGGGTTAGCCAGAGAATGAAGAAAACACAACAGTATAATAATCAGTGAGATAGGATGAAATCTATCTGTGGCCAAAGAAAGAAAAATTTTTAAAGAATGAGCTGAGTCAGAATTGCTTAGGTGTAATGAAAAATAATGATCAAAAAGTCCCATTGGATTTGCCAGTATTAATATGAATTGATGGATTGAATTAATGGTCATGGAAGTATCATTGCTATGATTTGTGAAATGAGAGATAAAGAAAAAGAGTCTTGATGTATCCACTCTTTCATGGAGTTTGATTATGACAGGGAGGAGAAAAAAAGCATAGTAGCTGGAGAAAACTTGAGCTTGGAGGACGGTTCTTTTTGTAATGGGAGAACCCTGAGCAAGTTTAACTGCTAAGGGCTGTAGAGGTATGAACAAATTCGTATCAGAAAGAATAAACAGGTAAGGGGAGTAGTGAGACTAGCAGAGCACAGCACAGGAAGAGAAACACCTTTCTATTCTAAGAGGAGGGAAGAAGAAAATGTTGGAAATCTGTCAGTGTTTAGCATTGGTGGTACAAAATTGAGGGAGCTGAAGTCTCATTTATTCTAAGGGCAATTCTTTGTTTTTTCTTTTAACCAGCACTTTTATGTCATCTGCTAGGAGTGGGTAAGGGTTTTAGGGAAGGGATTATTATTTGAGATAAACACTGTGGAGGAATAGAGAGCTAAATAGAGAAAGCTAATAGGATTACTTAGCATCAAGGATGCCGATCAAGAATTTATGGTGGCCACTGTCTGTAGAATTTTATATTTTGTCATTGTTCTATTTGAAGCACTGAGGAACCAGGTACAATGGAAGGACAGAGGCAGGGGAATTGAAAATATTGACAGGTTGAAGTGATGTACAATTGATAAAAGCAGAATAGGAAAGGCAGTGAAGAGAAAGGACAAAAGGTAGATATAGAGAAAGTAGCCTCTGAGGTGGTCTGCAGTTGTTTTTAATGCATACCACCAATGTATATGTGTAATTATAAATTATATGTATTTACCCCATGCTAATATGCTTTACATAAGCTTACATCATCTTGCACATCCTACGTTGGAGATTACTGGCCTCAAGAATCTATATATAGTTTTGTAATTAGAAGAGAACGCTAGACAGCTAGGAGGCCATGGTCAGAGCAGAAAGTCTGAATGTATTATTTTGAAGGTATAGCAGACATTCAGGGATGTCTATGGAAATGGTTGATTGAATCACCAAGAAAAATCAAGAAATGGAAGATAAGTATGGGATCATTCATGTAGCATACTGAAGTTACTCTGCTTGATTGTAATATTTGGATAGGACGGAAAACCTTTGAACCAGGTAACAGAGAACAGAACATAAAAGGGTTTTTGAAGAGGAATTTACTGAGTAGGTGACAGCAAGGAAGAGAGTTAGATATAGGAGCCTGCAAAAAGGCATGGGGTTGTACTCCCTGAGAGAATGTTTGTATAGAATACCTGGAGTAGACAATAAATACTGACAGATCTTCCTAACTCAAAAGTAATTCTTTATATCCATTTTAGGTGATTCATTCAAGTAAACAAGTCTCTTATCTCCTGTTGATAACTCCAGGGAGGGATAAAGTGATTTGCACTCTAGAGTTAATTGTTATAAAATCAATACTTAGTTTGAATCAACATTAAGCAGTGGAAGTAAAAACTTAAAAGAATTGGAGAGAATAATTTTGGAATCATTAGTCAAATGTCTTATTTTCCCTTTAAAAACCTGGGGTCCCTCTTATACTTTTTTGATTTATGAATGTATGTGATAGTTTTTATAATGATGTTATTTAAGGTAGATTGGGGTTTAGATGGATAAAATGGAGGGGAAAATGTTTGAAATCAATATTGTCTTGAACCCTACCAGGTGTTTCATCCTAAGAAAAGAACACTTATAATGGCAAATTAGGAGACGGGAATCCTGGCAGTTATCATGAGAGTCTATAGACCAGGGTAATATGAGGAAGTGAGAGACAGTGTCAGGAGAGACAGGCTTAGAGGGGGAACTGTGTCTGACTTGCAGTTTTCTGGAATTAGAATGGAGATTGTTTTACCTCTTGATATTCATCAAACATGATGTGTTTGGTATATTTTGGGTGCTTTGAATTAGAAAGACTTATTTGAAAATTTGCTAACTTTAGTGTATCTGTTCATTTCTGCTTAATCTACTGCAATTTCTCAAAATCCTCATCTTCAAGTTTTCCAAGGTTTATTCTTTTGGTTCATGTGCTTTACCAGAGTTGAGGTAGAAAAGAGCATTAATTCACTCATCAAACTGATATTTATTGACCATGTAACTCTATTTCATGCTTGTATGCAGTAGTAAGTAAGAACATGTTTGCCTTTGGGAGCTTACAGGCTAGTGGGGTGGACAGATAATTAAACAACTGGAATATGCTATGATAAGATTGCTATAATCTTACAGAAGTCACCCAAACCTATTCCTTAGCAGAAATATGAGTCTTCTGGGAGAATGTGACATTTCGTGAGAGATACAAGACCTATAAGGAGAGTAGGAATTTGCCAAGTGAGGATCAGAGTGAGTGTTGGGTCACTGGGGAGGATAAATGTTCAGGCTCAAGGAATAGTTAGAGCAGAAGATTCTTAAGACAAGAGAAAGTGGGGCTCCTGGGTGGCTCAGTCAGTTAAACATCTGGCTTCAGCTCAGGTCATGATCTCACGGTTCATGGGTTCAGGCCCCGCGTCGGGCTCTGTGCTGACAGCTAGCTCAGAGGCTGGAGCCTGCTTCAGATTCTGTGACTCCCTCGCTCTCTTACCCTCCCCTCCTCGCACTCTCTCTGTCTCTCAAAAATAAATAAAAAACATTAAAAAATTAAAAAAAAAAAGACAAGAGAAAGCAAACAGCCATATACTGACTAGGAAAATTAGATCAGAGGTTAACCTCCTCCCGTCTTCCCTATTTCATCAGAGATATGATGATTTTCCTGTGAATATAAACCTCTACATGTAGCTCTCAAATGTCAGGGTCTGAAACTCGTGGGTATAGAAGCATCTGTTCCAGTTATCTAATGCTACATAACAGATTACTCAGACAGAATAGACAGTTATTAGACTCACACAGTCTGGATAAGGATTTCAGACAGGGCACAGTGGGCATTGCTTGTCTCAGGTCCATGAGGTGTGGAGTCTCAATTTTGGTTCTGGAAGGCTGGGAGAACTAAAATAATCTGTGTCATTGTTCATTCACCTAACCACTGATTCTGACTATTGCCTAGGGAATTCAATTCTTCTCAGAAAGGGCCTTTTCATATAGTCTCTCAAGGACTAGTTTGCGCTTTCTCACAGCATGGTGACCAAGACCCAGAAGTAAGCATTTCAAGAAAGAACTAGGTGGAAGCTTTATCCTTTTTATAAACTAGCCTCAGAAATTATATAACATCACCTGTATTGTAATATATTTCTTGGAGTGGTCAGTCTAAGCCCTTGCCCATGTTGAAGAGAAGGGACACAGAACCTACCTCCCAAAGGGAAGAGTGTCAGTCACATTGTAAGAAGAGAGTATAGGAAAGGATTGATTGGTTACCGTCTTCGGAAAATACAGTCTTGCACACTTAAGAATTTTCACAAATAAGAATGAATCTGTATTCCACTGCACTAGTAACAGTCACAAATTGCCCTTTAGAGCTTGCATGTTAGTTGTTCAATCATGATTTCTTTGACATTATTTTTGAGGTATTTTATAAATGTTAGTAGCCCCATCCTGTCCACTTTGTATAAAAGCGGAATGAAGACTTGAGGTAGTAGTAAGAAAAATTATGATACCATTGGAAATCAAAGATTTTTAATGCTTGTATGCAGTAGTAAAACTAGACTGCTGTGTGTTGTCACTTTGGACATATAAACAAATGTAATTAAATGAACATCCTCTCAGAACCTAAAATGATTTTAAGTACAAAGGAACTTCAGTACTACTTTATCATCGTTATGTAGTATACGTATGCTAACTAGGTAAGACAGTTTCAAGTTTGTTTTTTGAATCTCATTTCATTGCACTATGCGTCTACTAGCCTCAGTATAATATAAAAAGAATACTAAATCTCAAAAAATTGTGTTCTTTCTGTAAAAATAGATGTTAAAGTTAAAACTACAACTCATTACATTTCTGTTTTTTTTTTTCTTGGCTGGTCCTGATTTTCTCATGCACATAATTATTTTATATATGTTTTGCAAGATGTGTGTGTGTGCATGCACATGTGAACACTTGCATGTATATATATTATATATATATGTATACAAATGTATTGAACAACCTCTGTATATAGTTGTAATAGCCATAAACTCCCAAATAAGCCTTTTCTTGTTTCACTTATCTTATCCATACATTGCATCCTCTGATTTAAAATGATCCAGGAAGGTCTTAATTAAGTTAGAATGAAAGGTTTAAAAAATCATGTATCTATTCTTGATGTCAAGATTGCTCTTCTAATCCATCCTATCCTCCCTTCTCATTCATCAAAAATATGGTAGGAGTCGGGGCACCTGGGTGGCTCAGTCGGTTAAGCATCTGACTTCAGATCAGGTCATGTCCTCAATCTGTGGGTTCAAGACCCACGTCGGGCTCTGTGCTGACAGCTGAGACTGTGCCTGCTTCAGATTCTGTGTCTCCCTCTCTCTCTGCTGCTCCCCCACTCACTCTCTGCCTCTCTTTCTCAAAATAAAATAAAGACATAAAAAATTTTTTAAAAACTAGGTAGGAGTAAGTTTGAACTGGGCATGAAGTTAGGCAGGATATCATCTTCACTTATTTACCCGAATATCAGACGATTTCTGACATAAAAAAACACCTTCTGACGAGTCTATTTTAATAAAAAGTGGAGTTGAAATGTTTTGGTATACACTATTTTTGCCAGATGCTGGGCATTTGTTACCTTATTTAGTCCTCAAAACAACTCAAAATACTATGTGTTATTTTCTCTGTTTTACAGTAAAGAAAAGAAAAGCTGGAAGAAATGAAATAGCTTGTCTGTTACACCGCTGTGGAGTAGTGGTGACAGTAAGGTTCTAGGCTAGGTCTAAGTTCAAATACTGTGTTCATTCAGTTTTATAATTTTTCTACGGTATTTCTCAGGTGACTCTTGCTTTGATTTTGGTTTAATATTTATGCAAATGATCAGAATTATATTCCTTGTTTTATTCAGCTAGATATGTATATAAATCTGGATCGTTTATAGAGGGCTTTTTGTGGGAGCAGTAGAAGACTTACAAGAGAAGAACATTGGCCCTACTAGGAGCTCAGTCTGTTCATTGGCTAATCAAATTTTTTAAGGTCTTTTTTATGACCAAAAATTTATACAAAAGAAACTATAAATAGCATAATTTATTATGTTGTACAAGACCAGAACATTTCAGCTCACCAAGAAAAGATAGGTGGAAAAATTTAATCTGAACATTAAAAGTTTTTTGAAAGAAAATATAACGTTCTGTGAGAAATCAAACTGTTGCCTTAGAATAAAGTCATCACATATTCATGTAGACAGCATCAAGAAAATAAAAAGTACATTCTCCACTTGTATTATGCTTTTCTGTATTGTACCAAAGCCAAACACAACCCAGCTGTGTTGCTACTTACTGCTTTCTTTCTATTATTTTTGCTTTCCATCAGTGACTTTTTTCTCTTCAGAGTAACATATATCCCTAACAGTGGGGTTGCATTTCTTACAGAGATCAAAATTAATGTAATTGAAAACACTGCAGCCTTGAAAATATTTTAGTATTTACTGTAATGGCTCATGGGTAAATATGACTGGAGTCATAAAAAATTAAGATAGAAATAGTGGTATAAAGAACACTACCTAAAGCCAATCACTGCTGGAGGAAGAGTGAGGACAGTAGCCTTAGTTAAAGGAATCTTTTGAGGAAACCATATAACCTATGGTTATAGCATGTCAAAACATCAAGTTTTGCTACATGATAAGGTGACAGGTTAGTACATGATTATTTCGGAAAGTCAGCCCAATTCAGTGAAATGCCCTTTCTTTGTTTCTGGACCAGCGATATGACCAGTTTTCCCATCCCACCATAGATCCCCCAGCTCCTTTCTTATTATTTCTAGCTATGCCAGTGCATGGAGAAATGAAAACTCATTTCAAAATGAGTTTAAGGTATCTTTTCAGAGTTAGAATAATTTACTATATAACTCATCATTAAAACTCATATTTAACATCATTCAGTAATGAATTTAAAACCCCATTTTTATGAAATAATTTTTATAGTAGGTGCCATACTTGACCAATGTAGTATAATATATACGTGCATAGGAGCAATGACAGCAGTGGCCTGAGTTTCCTTCTTCTGGAATGACATCCAACTCCTCCCTTTCCCCTGCCTAACTTTAATTTCTTCTTTATTATGCAACTCAGAAGTCGTCCCTTCAGGAAAGATTCTCTGATCTTTTCATTTTGCATTAAGTATACCACTCCTGTGAACATCTCTAGCACTCTGCATACTCAGGTACTTTATCTTTTCCTCCCTCACTGGACTGTAAAATTATTCTAAATCTAACTGTCTTTCATCTTTTTATTCTTAGCAACTAATCTTGTGCCTGATATTTGGTAAACACTAATATCTTTGTTAAATGAATGCATATATGAAAAAGTGAGTGTGAATAGGTTTATTGGTATTTTACGAAGCACACATTCATAGAAGATTGTGTTTCAGGAAGAAATAAACATTAACTCATTACCCATGAAACATTGAACCAGTGTCTTGGTTATATTTCTTCTTTATCCTGCAATATTATTTTTGGTTTTTGGATCTTGAGCCTTTTGCGCTAAAAAAATAGTTGTTATTTATATGTTGTGTCAGTAAGGTTTAAACACACAATAGTGACTTTTTGAAAACATGAATTTATATTTTTTTCGCATTCTTAATTTGTAGTTGTATTATTTTGTGGCCAGATTTCCTCCCAAAGAATACACCCTTAGTTATTGAATGAATGCAGTAGCAAAATAAGAATTGCCTTATGGTGAAAACTTGACTTTTTGGTGGATTCTTTGGAATGTATCTATTTTTTTAAGTTATAAGTTTTTTTATTTAAATCCAAAATTGGATAAATAATACTGTTTTGGGGAACGCGTGGGTGGCTCAGTCAGTTGAGCATCTGACTTTGGCTCAGGTCATGATCTCATGGTTCATGGGTTTGAGCCCCACACTGGGCTGACAGCTTGGAACCTAGAGCCTGCTTCAGATTCTGTGTCTTCCTCTCCCTCTGCCCCTCCCCTGCTCATGTTCTATCTCTTTATGTCTCTCAAAAAAAATAAACATTGAAAAAAATTGTAAATAATAATACTGTTTTTTATAACCTTTGAGTGTTTGCACATTGTCTTCATGTACTTTTTTACATAATCCACAAACTAAATGCTTATTGAGATGGTACAGTAATTATAAAATAATATAATGACATATTATAATATCCCATTTTATAATTAAATAAACTAAGACTAAGAAATTAAATAACACCTTAGTTGTACAGCTGGGTCTGGAATTTAATTTGTGGGAAGATTTTTACTTGTGATCTAATTTCTTTAATAGTATTGTTCAGATTTTTCTATTTGAATTTGAATCAGTGTCAGTAAGGTATATATTTCCTAGAACTTTCCTAGATGTTAATTTCATCTGTGTTTTCAAGTGTATTGGCACAAAGTTGTTTTAACATCTTTTTATGATTTTAATGTCAACAGTGTCTATAGTTATATAGTTTGTTATTAGTTATTTCTACATGGGCTTTCTTCTTTTACTTCCTCTCTTGTCTCATTCTCCTTTTTCCTTCCTTTATTACTACTTTTTGCTAAACATCTCCAGACATTTTCAGTTTTATCAGTCTTCTCAGAGTCAACTTTTAGCTTTGATGTAATGTCTATTTTTTTTCTATTTCACTAACACCCCTTAGTTATTTCTTGTTTTCTGCTTTTTTTAATTTGTAATTTTTTATTGAGATATAATTGACTCATTTTTTTAAAGCTTATTTAAGAATACAGGAAGGGAGAAACAGAGAGAGCGGGAGAAAGAATTCCAAGCAGGCTCCACACTGTCAGCACAGAGCTTAATGCAGGTCTCAAACTCATGAACCATGAGGTCATGAGCTGAGCCAAAATCAAGAGTCAGTCACCTAACTAACTGAGCCATCCAGGCGCCCTGATTCTTCTGCCTTTTTAAATTTTATTTTGTTTCTCTTATCAAACTCATTTTATTAGATTCTCACATCACTAATTTTCATCCTTTTCCATGTTAGGTATGTAACGTTATAAAATTTCCTTCATTTATTGCTTTTGCAGTAATTTTTCATATTAGATTTTGTCATTTAGTTCTGAATATTTAGTGCCAATTTCCATTTTGACTTACTTAGAATTAATGATTTTTATTTTCAAAACAAGTAACTTACTTCTAGTTATCTTTTTGTTATTAAATTCTATCTTAATCTTATTTTGTTAGAAAATATGGTTTGCATAATGTCAATTAATTAAAAGTTGCTGAACTTCTCTTTTGTGGACTAGATTGTAGTCAGGTTTTTTAAATGTTCTATTTTAGAAATGTGCTTGACAATAATATGTATTCTACAATTAGTGTTGCCATTTTATTTATATGTCCATTAGTTACGGGTAATTGGCCAGATCTATATGCTTATGACATTGCCATCTTGACCTTTCAATTACTAAGCTATATTAAAAATCTTCCATTTCCTGTGTTTTTTAGTTCTCCTTGTCAAGTTTTGCTTTCTGTATTTTGAGGTTATGTTATTAGTTACATATAAGTTGGATATTGTTATATTCCCAGGAGAATTAAACTTTTTATCATTTAAAAATGGTCCCTTTTATTTCTAATGATGTCTTTTGCCTGAGTATACATTTTCACTGATATTAATATAATTTTCGGTACTATTTGCTGCTAATATATTCTTCCACTTTGTACTTTTATTTATGTTATAAATATATCTTTTTAAAAAGAAAACAATATAGCTAAAAAACTTTAATGCTGCCTGACAATTTTATCTTTTAACTGGAACATACAGTCCTTTTACATTGTAATTACTAATATATTTGGGTTTATTTTTAATTTATTTTGGGTTCTTATTTTCCCACCATTTCTTTGTTTCTTTTTCTTCCCTTTATTGCCTTCTTTTTCTATAGTTCACTATTTTGTTCTCATTCATTTTGTGGTTGTTGTCGTTGTTGTTGTTCTGCTAATTTGGAAGTTATATTATCGATTTTTACTTGAATTAACCTCAGGTGTCATTTAAAATTACCTTTACTCTCTATTCAAAATGAAACTTCGAAGGGAACATTTTAAGTCTCCTCACCGTTTCCCAATTTATATATTTTTATTTCATGTATTTAATTATATCTTTTTTAATTGTATAAGAAATTAACATTATTTTATAATGTTAATACTGCCCGTATTTACCACTTTTCCCCCTCTCATTATTCTTCTGGCATTTCAGATCTTCCATTTGGTATTACTTTCCTTTTGCTTGACAGTGTATTCAGTGAGGATAGAAGAATGATAAAGCCTCTCAATCTTTATCTATAAATGACCTTATTTCATTCTCACTGTTAAAAGAGTTTTTTGAGTATAGAATTCTAGGTTACTGGTGAATTTCTTTTAGCCTATGAAGGGTATTATTTCACTGTCTTCTGGCTTCTATTTTTTCAAAAATTTAATTATTAATTTGTCAGTCGTTTTTATATAAAATTTTTTTCCTTTTTTTCCTCTTTTTTTTTTAATTTACTTTTGAGAGAGAGAGACGGCATGAGCAGGGGAGGGTCAGAGAGAGAGGGCGACATAGAATCTGAAACAGGCTCCAGGCTGAGCGGTCAGCACAGAGCCTGACGTGGGGCTCGAACCCATTAACCGTGAGATCATGACCTGAGCCGAAGCCAGACATTTAACCAACGGAGCCACCCAGGCGCCCCCATTTGTCAATCTTTTGAATGTAATTTATTTTTTCTTTGCTTTTGGGATCTTTTTTTCCGCTTGTATTTTCTGTGGTTTTGCTTTTTCAGTTTAGCCTCCATCTCCTTCTGTTTCTGCTAGAAATCCAATTCAGATACATGTTAGATCTTTTCACAATATTTTCTATCCCTCTTTACCTCTCAGGACTGCATTTGACATAGTATTCATTTGTCTATTCCAGTTTTCTAATTCTCATTTCAGCTATTTTAAAATTATTACCTAACTTATTGAATGGTTTTTCCTTTGTTTTGATTATCATGCTTTGCATTTTTAAAAATTAATTTTTTTTTCAGAATTTGTGTTCTTGTATTGTTAAATTTTTGTTTATTGAAGCATCTTAAAAATACTTATATTGTGTCTGTAGTAATTCTGATACCTGGAAAATTTGGGAGGAGTGATTCTAACACATATTTTTGTTTGTTTTATAATATAGTGCTTTGTTTTTTATGTATTTAAGTGATTTTTTAAAAATCTTGAACTATCTGTGATGAAGGTAGATTTTTCAAAGTTTACTTTTGCCTCCTTCCATTAGATGCCTGAGAACACTATTAGTATGATACCAGTGATCTAGGACCTCTTTAAATTCTTGTCTTGAGTTTTTAGACTCAGCCTAAGTCTTCAGACTGCAGACTTCAGTGAAGTTTAACTTGTGGTTGCAAATTTTCAGAGATGACTTATATTTCCCATCGACGCAGTGCCAGTGTTCTGTATAGACAGTTTTCCTTGCATTTTCTCTGGGTGCTATTGGCGGGGGTGTGAGGGACTGGTTGGTATGGCATAGTGCTTAAGAGCATTGTCTCTAGATCCAGATTGTCTGAATATGCATTTTAGGTCAACTGCTGTGAACAAATTACTTAACCTTTCTGTGCTTTACTTGTCTTCGATAAAGATTATAATGGTAACTTTCATTGATCTTTGTGAGTTTTAAATGAGTTAATATCTTTGAAACACTTAGAACCACAGTAACTTCTGTGTCTCCTATTATTATCCTGTCTCATTTAATCTTACACTGAGTAATGCTTTATGATCCCAGCACTATGGAGGGGGTCCTGCTGTTGGATACCCTACCTTTTGAGGCTACAAAATTAATACTCAGGTTTTAATTAATTAATACTACTTTTATTAAATAATTAATTAATACTACTTTTCTTACCAATTTAGAAAAGTAAAGAAAAAATGGAAGTAAGAATGGGAGGAAAAAAGAGGGGAAGGAGGGAAGAAGGAAAACAGAATTGGAAACCCCAAATTAACAAACATTCAGGAATCTATATACCATCATTTCTCTTACTGGCAAGAAGTTAATTGCTACAACTAGCAGAGCAATTTGGCAGTGTATATTTAAGTTGTTAAAATATTTATATTTGTGTCTAATAAATTTTACTTTTAAGAATTTATAAAAAGAATTAAAGTTATGTGCAGAGATTTATCCACAAGGGTAGTCATTTCATCACATTATAGAAAATTAAAATGTTGGAAACAAGTAATTGTCTCACAAGAGAATGGGTTGAATGTGAGGTATCCATATAATAAAATGCTAAATAGCTATTTTTAAAAATGTCTTTGAAGTGTCTTTATACCATCAAAAGATTCATGATAATTTGTTGAAGGGAAACAGATATGATTTTAAGGTAAGATAAACAATCTAATTTTTGTAAAACAGTGAAGTATATTTATTCATTATCAATCTCAAAAGTTTAAAAGTAATACCTCTTGCAAATGAGGTTTTGGATGATTTTTAACACATTTTCTTTTTATTTATTTGTATTTTCTACAGTGATCTGAACATTATTAAAAATAGGTAATTTGCCATGAAATAAATTCTTAAATAAGGATAATTTACAATGCCAATACTCTAATACAACTATTTTTGCATATTGACTTTTCAACTCTATAATGCTTAGGCATGTACATTTTTCTGTAGTTAAAACTATTTTCTACATGTAGTTTGTGATCTCCCTTTTTCTTGTGGGTTTTCTAATTATTTTTCTAAGTGTCCAAATGGCTTTGCAAATAGCAATTTGATGACTACATTATATTGTATTTCTTTAGTTACTAAAATTTAATATATTTTCTCCAGTTGTTTAAATATTTACTGTTTTAGCATTTATTTCCTATGGCTAGGGCATAAACTAAATAATAAAAATGATAATTCTGAAGATAATAATAAAAGCTATACGTTTTGTTATTTTGTAAAAGTTATTTAATTCTTAGGACAACTCTATGAATTTGGCATTATTATTTTTTATAAGGATGTAACAGATTTTAAAAAAAGCTAAGTAATTAGCTTCTTAGTAGTCACTGACTGCAAAGCTAGTAAGAGGTTGAGAAAGAATTCAATTCAGGTTTGTTTGATTGTTTTTCCAATTTGTCTGAGCTTTTTCTGTTAATGTTTTTAAGACTGTTCTATAATTGTTAACAGGAGATGTTAACAGGAATGAACATTAGTTTGCATTAATTCCTCAAATCATGTCTATTTCAGAATTTTAAAGACCATTATCTTTTAGTTTCCAGTGTGGTTGTTAAAAAGATGAATAATTTTCAGATTCTCATCTTCTACATAGGATATGCCCATTGATAATCTCTGGAAGCTTTTGGAATCTTCTCTTTTTCCTCAATGTTTTATACTTTCTTAATAATTCACCTTTTTGTTTGTTGTTATTTTCATCCTTTGACCTAGGTATTCCATTTGGAAAATTCTCATGTCTTGTTTCTTTGATAGTTTCTTGTCTTTTAATTTTGCTGTTGTTGGTGATGGTTTTTCATCCTTCTAGAACTCCTGTTATTTGTATATTGGATCTCTTAGATTCTAATTGTCTTATCTTTTGTTTCCTATTGTTCATTTCTCTATTATTTTGTTCTATCTTGTAGAAGCAGTCTTCCTTTTTATATTTGAATCTTTTTATACACTTATGCTTTTTTTCCTTCAGTTCTGCTCTTTGTTCTCTGAGGGTTTATTTCCTATAAGATTCTAATTCTTGTTTCCTAAGTATAATACAGTTTCTTATTTGTGTGAGGTTTTTAAATACATTTTTTGAAGTTTATTCTGCTTCCTGCATTGTATCAGTTTCTCCAAGTTTACTGTTTACTTTCTGTGCTTGAATCCTGTCTCTGTTCACAATAAACAAATCTTGTTGACTAAAAGCTTCTCTAAGAGTTGAGTGAGCAATGAAGTGCCAAATACCAAGGTATTTACTCTTGGGTAATTCAGATTATACTCAGGAATTTTCCATTCTCTTACATCTGGGTTGAAAGCCTAGATGAGAGCATTCTGGGAGGCAATGGATGGAAAGGGAGTGGTAGTATAATAAACTTTTACTTAAACCTACTTGTTAAACAAGGCACAGTATTCCACTCTCAATGAGGCCTCTCTGGTTCAACCTTCCTGAGAGTAAAATTCCAGTCACCTACTTGAGTAGCCACTTGGCTCCAGTTTAGGGAAGGAGATTAGTTCTCTTTTAAGAAGTTGTGAACATGGGTGCCTAGGTGGCTTAGTTGGTTACATGTCCGACTTAGGCTCAGGTCATGATCTCACTGTTCGTCAGTTCGAGCCTGACATCAGGAGGGGTGCTGACAATGCAGAACCTGCTTGGGATTCTCTTTCTCTCCCTCTCTCTCTGCCCCTGCTGCACACATAGGCAGGCGGACGCAACCTCTCTCTCTCAAACTTTAAAAAAAATTGTGAACAGATCCTTACACTTAAAGCCCTTCCCTATAATCTCTTATATCCCAAAGGACAATATAGGTCTTTGAAGTTCTGCAATAGAATTGCTTTCTCTCCCTCCTTTTCCCTTCCTCCCCCTCTCCCTCTCTCTTTTCCTTCACTTCCATACCTTTCTCATCCCTTGGGTTATCTTTAATTAATCCAAATCTCCAGTTTCCAAAATTATGTTGCTATATTTTATCTGTTTTTGTCCTGTTTTTCCAAATAGTATTATAATTCAAAAATATATACTTACTATTATCTAAATGGTGATTTCAGGAAGAAGTGGAGATGACACATGTGTAATCCACTGTTTAACTAAAAATGTCATTTTTATAATATTCAAGAATATGACATTTTCTCCATTTATTTAGGTCACAGTATATAAATCTCCTAATTAAATGTAATGGTTTTCTTCATAAAGATTAAAGGTACCTCTCATTGTTACATTCTAAATAATGCAATTTTTCCTTCAAATGAAATCTCTTCTTCCTTAGTATATTGTAGCTAGTTATTACTTGGTGATATTACTTTAATATATTTAACTTATATCTGGAAAATTTATTAAGCTCATTAGTTCTCCTAACTTCTATGCTGATTCTCTTAGATTTCATAGCATCAAATAATTTAATCAGAATAATATTTTGTCTTTTCCTATGTTATGTTAATTCATTGTGTTTCTTTTTCTTTTTTTGCATTTGTAAAAAATATTCAAGAGAGACTCTTGAATACCAAAAACAAACTGAGGGCTGAAGGAGAGGGGGAAAACGGAAGGAGGGTGATGGACATGGAGGAGGGTACTTGTGGGGAAGAGCACTGGGTGTTATATGAAAACCAACTTGACAATAAACTATAAAAAAAATTCAAAACCATTTTAAATAATATTGGTAATAATTCATATCCTTAGAGGAGTTTTCCAGTTTTCTACTTTGGAGTAATACTTCTACTAGGGTTCTACTATTGGATGTAATATTGACCTCAGTTTTAAAATAAGCCAATATTTCTACATGTTTTTTAGGACAAGCTAAAAAACTGAGGAGACAGGTCCAAAGGGCACAGGAGCCAGCTTTAAAGGGGCTCCCTCTGGACAAATCTGGGAAAATTGGACAGTCAAATAATGGTAGAAATGCATTAAACACAGTGAATTAAGAATAGCAGTCAATGAGTCCAGATTGATACTTAAAAGAAATCAGAAGAAAGGATGAATGTAAAGTGCTTCCTAGCAAAAAAATGCCAGGTAATAAATGTGGAAACAATTGTAGAAGTAGAAAATCACTTTTATGTACAACAGTCATAATGACAGATTCAAATAACAGTCACCAATTGATGCTACTATTATTGAATAAAAGGCTGTTGCAAACAGGATATTCACATTGTCTCAAGGTGTTACCTCACAGATTACTTATTAGTTAGAAAGGAAAAAGTATCTTTAAAATAGAGAAATCTGGCAGATATCATCTTTTTAAAAAAATTTATTGTCAACTAACATTCAGTGTATACAGTGGTGTGCTCTTGGTTTGGGGGGTAGATTCCTGTAATTCATCTCTTACATACAACATCCAGTGCTCATCCAAACAAGTGCCTTCCTCAATGCCCATCACCCATTTCCCCTCACCACCATCCCTCCATCAACCCTCAGTTTGTTCTCTACATTCAAGTGTCTCTTGTGGTTTGCCTCCCTCCCTTTCTTTGTAACTATTTTTTCCCCATCCCTTCCTCCATGGCCCTCCAATAAGTTTTTCAAGTTCTACATATGAGTGAAAGCATATGATATCTGTCTTTCTCTGACTGACTTACTTCACTTAGCATAAAACCCTCCTGCTCTATCCATGTTGTTGCAAATGGCAGGATTTCATTCTTTCTCATTGCCAGGTAGTATTCCATTGTATATATAAACCACATCTTCTTTATCCATTCATCAGCTGAAGAACATTTGGACTCATTCCATAGGGTATCATCTTAACCAAATTGACCAAATTAAACTTGAGAATACCAGTAAAAGATGGTCTGACATCATATGCCTCCCAATATACACTTCAGAAGGAAAAGCTGCCACTTTTGTTGTAGTCTTACCAATAATATGCAGCTTAAATCTAATCATGAAATTGAACTAGCCAGACACATTCACATTGAGAGACAATCTAAAAAACAACTGACCTAAACTCTTCCAAAATGTCAGTAATGTGAAAACCTAAACAAGACTGAGGTTTTGCTGTAGATGAAAGCAGAATGAATATTGATTGAATCCCAATTTGGAAACAAAAAATAAAGGCAAAAATAACAAAAGGATACTTTGGGGACAAATGACAAAATGCACATGTGGGTTATAAATGATATCATATTAAACATCAATATTAAATGTCCTGAATGTCATAATTACATTATTACAACTGTTCAGAGAATATTGTCAGTCTTAAGAGATACACACTGAAGTATGTATGGGTCAAGTACCACATTGTATGCTACCATATCTCAGATGGTTCAGGAAAAAAAAACCCCACATATATACAGATATGCACAAACATAAGCAGATACTGAAGACGGAGGAAGGGCAAACATTGCAAGAGGTTAAAAATCATTAAATTGGGCATAAGGTAATTGAATGTTCTATGGGAATACCATTAGTAGAACTTTTCCTAAGTTTGAAAATTTTCAGAAAGTTGGAAAAGTGAAATATATTTTGGTAACTTTTGTATATAGTGTCAAAAAATTCTAATTTAGCTATCTTATACCTTCAACTACATCTCCCTAGTAATAATTTCTCTAACAATTTGTTTTAGTTCTTATTTTTTATAAGAAATTGTGCATATGTGGGTGCACATGAGCATTTGTGAGAACCTTTAGTGTCTACTGAAATCCTATTCCCCAAGGAATCTCCTAAGCATGTGTACTTCTTTTTGGAGGTTTTGCTCTGTCATAAATAACGTGAACTAAAATATTCCTTCCTTCCTTCTTTAAAAAAATATACTTTTTATTAGCTTTCTTGAAATGTTTTCCAAATTGACCTAACAAACTCTTGTACCAGATACTTTCTACTTGATGCAAAATGAATATGTCTTTGTGAATCTTTCACACATTGTAAAATAAAATAAGCATGAGATATTATCACATTATAATACCTTTTTGCAACTCATAGTTCCCAATACTTAATTTAAAAAATCAAAAATGCTATTTTAAACAAATTTACAATTTTTAAATGCTTATCATTGAGTCATTATCTGTTTTCTCTTTATTTACTTTTCTGTCCCTGATCCTCTCTAAAATTCAGGCATTTCTTTGGTCATCTAAATGTCTCTGTCTCTTTGTTAATCTGAAAACTTCCTGAGATAAGATATGTAGGTAGGAATCACCAGTGTTACTTCTACTCTATCATATAGTCATGGTCATCCCCCTTTCTTGTGCGGAGTCTTCAGCTGTTCACTCTGAAACCTAAACAGCTTGCTCATTTTATCACACAAATTCTCTCCAATTCTAATGCTTGAGGTGAGGTTGGGCTTGAGAAATAAATGGTCTGACTCAAAGCTTCTTACATTACATAATAATTCATTCAATGATCTAGTAATTGGTGCTTCCTTTTTGCACATAAAGTTTAACTCTTAGATAGTAGCAAGTACATTGTATTTCACCTGCTGGGAATATTACCTTGAAAAACTTTTTAAAAGTTTTTAATTTATAGTACCTGCTCTCAAACTTGTACTGTTGATATTTTTGGCATTTACTGTTAACAGCTTCTAATCTCTAATTAAAATGTTGTTGACATCACCAGTTTTTTCAGAGGTTTAGAATAAGCCTAAAATGAAATTCATTGAGACACCATTTCATTCCCTTCCCATGTTGCAGAAGAATATGAGTGGTCTAAATGCACCTTATTCTGTTGTGAACAGCCAATTCTCAGCATGGAAGGGACTGCTAAGAAAAGTAGGACAAAATGGTGAAACTAGATTAATAAATGATTGCCCATCACTTTTCCTTTGTATCCCATTTTTCTTCTCTCTAGGAATAATCTGAAGATGACTATACTGTATGGTAAACATGTCACAACACGCAATTTTGATTTTTTCTACTTTTAAGCTAATTTTGTTTAAACAAAGTAGTATTTATTTCTTTTAGAAAATGTAGGAGAGAAGAAAAAATATACAAGAGGAAGATAAAAATCACATGTAATTACACCATCCATAGATAATAATTTTGGCGCCTATACTCCCAGATCTTTCTCTTTAAGGATTTTTATGTTTTAAATGAGTTCATATTGTCTATGTCATTTTGTTTCTTGAATTTTTTATTAGTAGTATATTATAAACATGTATCCATGTTATTTAATTTTCTTTTGCACTATTATGTTATATGTCTGTGTGATATTATGTAGTTGACTTAAACAGCTTCCCACTGTTGATTTAAATTTTTTATTCTAGTATTCAAATGACGAAACAAATCTTTGGGCAGAATTTTTAAAATAAAACATGTAATAGCTAGATGAAAGAGGATTGGAGTTTTTAATTTTTTGATACATATTGCTCAACTACCTTTTTCAAGCGCTCTATACTAAAATAACTTCATAATTCTTTCTACATTACTAACCTTAGCCAAATTGGTGGGCCATCTAGCGGCTGCTTGAGGACCCCCCACTAGAGTCTGGCGGTAGAGGCGTAGACTCCCCTTACCTCCTGCCATGTTGAAATTCCATGCCCAGATTAGAAGCAATTAATACCAACAGAACATCTTATCCATAAGAGGAAGTTTAGCGTAATCAAGAACTTTTTGCTGTTTCCCCAGCTTTCTGGGGCAACATTTGTCAGTCCAATGGCAAAGAGACAGGACAGTTTATCTTATTGGACCGGTGATTCCTCAGGCTTCTGCCGTGCTAGACCAGCCAGCTTCCAGGGTGTGGCTGGAGCAGGACTGGAGATCCCTGGAGATGGAGTCTTTTTGAAGGTCAGTTCAAGCTGATCAACTGGATCTGGATCACCTCACCAGGTTGAGGGTTTTTCTGAGTCAGTCTGCTTAACTCCAGAGAGGTACCTGAAACTTTAATAGGGGCTGACCCCCATTTTTAAATATCATCCTCACAGACTAACAAGCCTGAGTGAGATCCATTAACAAATATTTAAAGACACTCAGAACTAGAATTACATTTACAGTAGTGCATTGCTGAAACAGTTTTTCTCTCTAAAAAAACCTCCATTAACAGAAAGGCGTATTGCACTTATAGGCCCAAGGATCCTGAAGAAATTGGCTGTCATTCTTACTTTTGTAAACCAGGCAGCACCAGATATTAGAAACCCTAAAGGAGACTCTTACCAAATTAACCATGGAGACTGCTGGAAATTGGGTAAACTCTCCTTCCCTATGCTCTTTACAGGATAAGAAATTCCCCTTACACTAGGGAGGGCTATGCCAGGCTTTAGGGGTACAATGGTAACTCAGCTGACCCAGGATTGGGTCAGTTACAAGACAGAGGGGGGAATGTAAGGACGCAGGTTTTAAACAATAGAAGGGCACACATTGCCCAAGGCAAGAGGGACCACCCTTGTAATACTTTACATTCCTAAGGGCAGGCCTAGAAATAGAAGCTATAGGTAATCAGTTATTGCTTAAGGCTAGTTACACCCTATGTGAGGGTCCTGGGTCTACTCTGTGAGTGGTTAACACTCTAAATGTTGTAATTGGATAAACCTACTCTCAGTAATATTGTATAATAATTGGATCACTGTACCTATGTCACAATTTCCTGTGACTCCCCCTTCCCAAACTCATAAAAGCCCTACCCTACCTTTAAAAAAAAAAATTTTTGCCTTCTTGATGTACGAACATTGTATATGGTATGTCAAATCACCCTAAAATTATGGCAAGAGTAATATAAAAATGTAAAAGAAAGAATAAATTCTGTCTACCTTAACCATAAATTAAAAAAAAAAACTTCATATTTTTTTGACAAAACCAATAAGGAAGGTGGCTGGTTCATTTTTTATTATTATTCTTTTAATGTTTATTTGTGAGACAGACAGACAGAGCATGAGTAGGTGAGGGGCAGAGAAAGAAGGAGACACAGCATATGAAGCAGGCTCCAGGCTCTGAGCTGTCAGCACAGAGCACAGTGTAGGGCTCGAACCCACAAATATGATATCATGATTGAGCTAAAGTCGGATGCTTAACCAACTGAACCACCCAGGTACACCAGAAAGTAGCTGGTTTAAATACTGCCTGAGAACTTTAGATAACCTTTTAGCAACCTGTAAAATTGTTAGCTAATGATGTGGAGGTGAGACTAAGTTACTGCCTGCTATCATTAGGAATAACATACTATGAATTTTCAATATAAAATAAAAGTAATACCTATGTGACAGCTTTGGACATTTTACTAACATGTAAAAACTATAAGCTTCTATAGAAAATTATTTAATGTAATTTTCCCTTATTTTTTCCAATATAGGAGTTTTTATTGCTCATTATAAATAATAAAATGTATGTATGCCATTTTAAAAATCTGATCATATAAATATAAAACACAGAAAAGTAAAAATTTCTCTCCAAAATTATTCATTATTCCTTAGAGTTATCTGTAAGTTTATATACATAATGTATACACACACATTAATACATAATTATATGTATTTAATTTTCAAAAGTATACAAGTGATATTGTACTCTAATTGTTTTGCAAGCTGCTTTTTAAAAAATCTACCAAAATATTGCTAATATCTTCCCATATTGCTACATATACATTTTTCTCACTCTTCTTAGTTTCTACATGATATTACATGTAATGGATATGCTATATTTTAGTAAGTAAATACCCTATTGAAAATTATTTAGATTATTTCTTTTTCTTTTCTTCTCAGTTACAAGTAGAGAGTGCAGATACTGTCTCATACAGGTATCTATTTACTTTATTATTAATTTTATAGAATTAATATACCTGCAGCAGTGGGATTGTCTGTTATTGGTAGAAAGCAATAAGACTCTGAGCTCTGTAATAGAGCTTGAATCCCAACCTTCACCACTGCCACACTGGGTAACCTTGGCAAGCTAACTGACCTTACTATAAAATTGATGTGATTCTCAAAACTACTTTAGAAAATTGTTGAGAATTTTATAGCGTCTCCTAATGAAGAAATTCATTTAAGGCAGCTACTATGTACCTGAGTATTTTTCTTTTAGGTGGTTTCTTTTTCATTGATTTTATGAAAGAGTTATATTTTTAATGTTTAATTTATTTATGAGGGGGAGGAGGGACAGAGAAAGAGGCGAGAGAATCCCAAGAAGGCTCTGCACAGCGCTGAGCCTGAGGTAGGGTGCAGTCCCAAGAACCGTGAGATCTTGACCTGAGCCGATGTCAAGAACCAAAAGCTTAACAGACTGAGCCACCCAGGTACCCTGGAAGAATTTTTAATATTAAGATTATTAACTAGTCTCTTTTGTAAATGTAAATATTTTTTCCCAATTCCTCATGCCTTTTGCTTTGTTTTATATATTTCCCTGGATTTAAATTTCACATTTTTTTAAGTCAAATGTGTCAGTCTTTTATGATTTCTGGTCTTTATGTCATGGTAAGAAAGTAAATCACTAAGATAATAAAATAATCTTTCTATATTCTCTTGTATAGATTTTATCATTTTTATTTTCTATGCTTAAATATTTACCTCCATTTAAAAAACATATGGCTAATATGCTCTTCCTCTACTTCCCCAAGGGACATATTGGTAATGTTAGCATCCGTTTTAGGTTTTCATTCTGACTGAGAAAAAACTATTCATATTCAATGGTCAGGAGCCAGGGATGTCTGTCAGACTCCTTCAGTGTACAGAACTTCCTTCAACAAAGAATTGCTGTTTGACTTTGAAATGACCTACTAGACCTCTGAATGTTATTGCTTTCTGCCAACAACAAACAACTGAAAAGTAACATGTAAGAATTATAAATAAAAATAATAATGGATTTAGTCTGTTGACTGTCAGATTAACTGACTATGCGGAGAAATTCTAAATTTCACATACCAGGGAATTTTGTAGATTAGCACAATTTTTTTTTTTTTGCTGTTTTACTGTTAATTGCTCTGTTTCCATGGTAGTATATTCTTGTTTTATTGACACAGTACCTCTTAAATATAACTGAAAAAAATTAGAAACTTTCAATCACTTGTGTTTCTTGCATACTTTCTCTTCATTGTGTGCTATTTGCACATTTGTAGTCTTGGTATTCCCTTTTGAACTGCTGATTCTCTTTATATCCAGTAATCCTTATTTGTAGGTAGGTATTGGCTATAAGGGCTCATTTGCAGGAGAGGGTTGTGGAACCATGTATTTTTACTACTGAATATGATAAACTTGTAGAAAAGAAGTTCAGTCCTTGGTATGCATTACAATAGTCAGATAAATCATTCCTTGTTGTTTTATATTTTTTATATAATAGAGAAGATAATATAGTTTGAGTTTATAGCCTTCTGGTGGTGAAAGTTTATTTAAGAATTGTACCTAAAAGAGTTGAAAACTACATATCTTACAAATAATTTTCCACAAATAAAAATTTTTAGTGTTTTTTTTTAAAGTAATTACTCACAAGAGAAGCTAAAAATGTGTTTCTAGAATGTGAAAGCATCTTTGGAGATTATGATGAAAAGGTACATAGCTATAGCTTCTACAGAATTTCAAATACAAGGGCATAAATAAATTTCTTATGGCAGTTGATTTTTTACTTTTTCAATTAAAAATGGAGTTTCTGCAAAGTGCTAAGATATTTATAGTACAACTTTGTGGTCTTCTGGGAGTTATGTTTTATGCAACCATAGAATTTATAGTACATAGAAGAATGGACAAATTACATGACCTTCAAATAATTTCTTACATATCACTTCTTATAGCCAGACATAGCCAGATTGAAACCAATTGTACATAGTTGTTAGTTCAGGATATATCCATATATTTTTGAAAGCCAGATGAGCACAGGATAAAATTATGTGCTTTTGTAAATAAATAGAGAGCTGAACCAGAACACAGACCTGGAGAGAGATAGAATTCATCTCTGTACATAAAGGAACATGTATGTAAATTACCACAATTGCCACTGCCACCACCATCATCATCATTGTCATCATTATGTTTATTGAATCTTTGTTCAAGCACATAGGCAATAATCTATGGGCTTTAAATAGATTATCTCATTTAATTCTCATAGAACCAAATAAGGTAGATTCAGTTATCCCCATTTTGTGGATGTGGAAATTAAGACACAGAGAAAAAATAAAGCCAAGCAAACTGAATTAAAAATTCATCCTTATAGCACCATTAGTAACAGATAAAATATTAAAAAAAGAGTTTTGGATCTGCTCTACCACACAGGGAAACAATGTTGACTGAGTCCTGGGAAGTTTTCACCATAAAGGATGAAACACCATGAGGCATCATGCCAGCTTACTACTGGAGGAGGCATTACCAGTATTCCACCATAGTCCTCAAGGAAAGGTCACCACCAGATACGCAATGCTTATCACAGTGTGAAACTCATAATCAGTACTCAGTAAACATTCACAGAGAATGAGTGAATCTCTGTAAAGGTTCCCATGGACTTCCTAAAATGATGGGTGATAAAGTCTCATTCTACCAAGTAAGTTAGTTTCACAATGTGCTCCCAACTTGCAAAAATGAATTAATTTGCCATATTAAATTATTGCTATAGATCAATTATATTTTCAAGAAAAACGATTACAAGTTATTAATTTTAGCTTTACATTGATTAATAATAAACTATTTGATAATAGTTCAATACTAGAACTGCTTCTGCTTGGTGTTGGTCAATCTAGGAAATGCATGACAAAAAGGATTTAAACATTTTATTCTCTTTTACAAAGGGAGCATCTTCCAGAATTGCCATCTAAGTTAGATTTTATTCACAAAGTAGTTTATATAAGGTAAAAAGTACATATTTAAGTTGTTTTACCAGCTTTATTGACATAAATTATACCATGTATTTCACCTATCTAAAGTGAAAAATTCAGTGGTTTTTAGTATATTCATAGACTTGTGTGACAAAACAATTAGTTTTAGAATGTCTTAATTAACCCCCCCAAAATCCATGTACCCATTAATAGTCACTTCCCATTCTCTTTCTCCCTCACCTCCCAAACTAAAAAGTCACTGATTTAATGTCTTTCTCTATGGATTTGCCTATCCTGGACATTTCATACAAATGAAATCATACTATATGTGGTCTTCTGTGACTGGCTTCTGTCATTTAATGTTTTCAAGTTTGTCTGTTTTGTCATATGTATCCTAACTTCACTCCTTTTTATTGACAAATAATGTAGCAATAGATAGATATACCATATTTTGTATATCCATTCACCAGTTGATGGACATTTGAGTTGTCCGTTTTCAGTTACAGGATTTACAAAATTCTCTTCTACCCATAGATTGTCTATTCATTTTCTTGATGATGTGTCCTTTACAGCATAAAAGTTCCTAATTTGGGTGAAATCCAATTTATTGTTTTTTTCTTGTTTTGCTTGTGCTTTTGGTGTCATATCTAAAGAAGGCTTTGCATCGCCTTCTTAGCGCAGTGGGCAGCGCGTCAGTCTCATAAAGAAGGCTTTGCCTAAGCCAAGGTCACAAAGATTTTATTCCTTTGTTTTCTTTTTTTTATGTTTGTTTATTTTTGAGAGACAGGGAGAGAGAGCACCCATGCAGGGAGAGGCAGAGAAGGAAGGAGACAGAGGATTCAAAGCAGTCTCTAAACTATCAGCACAGAGCCCAATTTAGGGCTTGAACTCAGGAACCATGAGATCAGGACCTGAGCCAAAGTCAGATGTTTAACTCAGCCACCCAGTCATCCCAGTATTCCTTTGTTTTTTGTTAAGAGTTTTCTAGTTTTAGCTCTTACACTAAAGTCTATGATAAGTTTTGAGTTAGTGTTTGTATATGGTGTGAGGAAGGAGCCCAGTTTCATTATTTTTCATATGGGTCTCTAATTAAACCCATCATCATTTATTGAAAAGGTAATTCTTTCCCAATGAGTGCCTTTAGTATCTTCACCAAAAATCAAATGACCATAAATGTAAGGGTTTATTTCCTGACTCATGGTTCTGTTCTATTAATCTAATGTCTGTCTTTATGCCACATTATTCTGTTTATGTGAAGTGTCTTCTCTAACTTTATATTCTTCTTTTACAACATTGTTTTGATTATTCCTGCATTTCGTGTGAAATCCTAATCAGTGTTTCAATTCTCTAAAACTGATAGCTGGAATTTTGATATAGATTGTGTTGAATCTAGATCAATTTCAGGACTATTATTGTCTTAACAATGTTAAGTCTTTGAATTCAGAAATATAGCATATCCTTCCAACTTCTTTTGGTTCTCTTTTATATCTTACAACAATATTATCAAACCTTTTTTTTGCATTTATAAAAATAAATTTATTTAAATTAGACATAGGATGATTTGTTATACAGTTAATCATTTTTCAATGACTTCTGTAGCAGAACAAACATGGGTTTCATGTAAAGTGAATGATAAGGCACATTGAAAAAGCTATAATCTTACTAAAAGAAAACCATTGAATAGTACATGCCAGCTATATGCCAAAGATCCTTGAAGGCAAATATTAAGCACTTAGAAAGCATAAATTACAGATTATTTATGATTATAAACAGCATCAGTATTGCCACTTCTCATTTTCTTTTGTTTTAATCCATGAACCTTTTTTTACTATTTGAATTTTAGTTAGTTAACCTACAGTGCAATATGAATGAATTTGGTGCAATATGATGAATTCGGTGATTCATCACATACACTTTTCCAAGTTCTTTTCATGCTATTATAAATGGGATTGTTTTCTCTTTTTTTATGCCATTTTCCACTTTATTTTTTAAAGATTAATTTTAGCATACTTTCTACATATAAGTTTCAAAAAATTCAAAATGTATCCCAAAAGTGTATACAATGAAAGAATTTGCATTTTTGCTCAGTAATGGGATTGTTTACTTAATTTCACTTTCAGATTGTTTATTGCTAGTGTTTTGACATACCACTTGCTTTTGTATATTGGTCTTTTATCCTACTGTCTTACTGAACTCTTCTATTCTAATAGGTTTTTTTTAGTAGATTCCTTAGTATTCTCTGTATATAAGATCATGTCCTCTGTAAATAAAGATCAGTTTACTTTTTCCTTTCAGATATGGCTATCTTTTTTTTCTTGCCTAATTGTCCTGGCTATAAATTCTGGTACAAAACTGAATACAAATGGTAAGAGTTTTGTTCCCCATCTTTTTAAAAAAATTATTTAAGTTTGTTTATTTATTTTGAGAGAGACAGAGAGAGAGAGAGAGAGAGAATAGGGGAAGGGCAGAGAGAAAGAGAGGAAGAGAGAATGTCCCAATCAGGCTCCATGCTGTCAGTGTGGAGTTCGATGCAGGGCTCGAACCACAAACTGTGAGATTATGACCTAAGCTAACCAAGAGTCAGATGCTTAACTGACTGAGCCACCAGGTGCTCCATTTTGTTCCTCATCTTAAGGGGGGAAACATGCAGTCTCTCTCCATTATGTATTGTGATAGATGCGGTTTTTTCCTGGGTGTCTTTAAGAGGTTGAGGAGTCTCCTATTTCTAATTTGTTTCATGTGATGTTTCAATCATTGAATTAAAAATACTCATTACTCCAGTTTTACACTGGATTCAACACTTTGTATTTCAGAATTCATGCCATATAGAGACTGTACTAAAATATCCTAAAGTTATATTAGTAGCTCTTTCTACTTTCCGTTAACTGTGCCTCTATTGTCTAGTTGTGACAATTTGGGCAGCTTTAAGTTCTGTGCACCTGAGTTTCCTCATCTGCAGAATTGGGTTTGATTGATTATAGTACCTAACTTATAGGGCCTTTTAAAGGCTGAACTATTTACACGTAAAGCATTTAGAATAGTAGCTGGTCCCATTGTAAGCACAAATAATATCTGCCATTATTAAAATATGCATAGTTTATGCACAAATTAATCACAATGTTTTTTTTCACATGTAACATATGTAGAAGGCATTTCTTTAAGAAATTTACAACATCAAAGCTTTATTTTAGTCTCCTAATATTTTTGTTTTTGTTTTTACAATGATATGCATATTCCTCTTGATAGAAGAATATTCAAACAACTTATGTAAGGCTGCATATTTTGCCCCTACAAAATCAGATAATAACAAGATTCAATGTTCAATTTTTGGAAAGTTTTTAAATTCAGTTTGTATTTATGCCTGGCCTGTTATTACAAGGACTTCAGTTCTTCAGATCATGTTTCCTTTAAAAAGCCATGTACCATGTCTGTAGAAAAGCTCCAGAGGCACATCCCCAGTTTTGATATTTTGTTTAACTAAGCTACTTCTTTAGAGAACATGAATGAATAGCTATGAAAAGCAACGTATCTTGCCATGAGTGACTAGATTCATTAAGGTTAAACAAAAATTTAAAGAACTAAGTGTCTAAGTTTTTTATGTCAGAGTAAAAAAATATCATTTTGTATTCTGAGAATTCCTTTGAACATAAATTGAAAGAAAGAAAACAGATATGTAGATATAATGTTTTCTTATTTCCTGTTGTTGCTGAGAGTTTGATATATAGATTTGAGAAGAATTTTCAAAATGAAATTCTTTGGATTTCTTTGGAGTCAACAATTAGAGTCATCAATTTTAGCATGTTAATTTCCTTATGAACAATGATTATATATGATTTACTCTCATAAAATTTGAAACCCATTTTTAATTGTTCTTTTAGCTACCTAGAAAGATTCTAGAATTAACTGACCTCCCCACTTTTGATAGGAAATGAATTTTAGCACAAGCCACCATTTGAGTACAACTCCTAATACATATATAAAATAAAATAAAGACCCAAAGCACTGAAAATACTTATCACAAAGCTCTTGTATTAAAGTAACTCCCTTTCTCCTTAAATGTACACTAACTTTATTGACTTTTAGCATAGTTTTCTAGTTTTCCATAACAAATAGCTAAGAAGCAATACTTGAATATAGAGATTTGTAAAAGCATTTGAATAGAAAAGAAATGACCTCCACTTAAAGAGGAATCTAAAAAAAAGAATAGAGGCACAGAATGATATATGACAGTGTATCATTTTAGATGTGCTAGAATTATTGAGTAAAATTATTCTTTACTTTGCTACTTAGTAAGACAGGAATGTGTATGGTATACAAGCACACTTTGAAAATAGTTGGGTTGAGTTCCAGATCACCACAGTAAAATGAAAATTGTAATAATGTGATGAGTCAAATGAATTTTTTGGTTTCCTAGAACATATAAAAGTTATGCTTATACTATAATCTAGTAAGAGTGCAATACCATTAATATCTTAAAAAAGCAATGTACAGATGTTAATTAAAATACTTTACTGCTATAAAATGCTAACCATTGTCAGAATGATGAGTGAGTTATAATCGTTTTGCTGGTGGGGGATCTTGCCTCAAGATTGAATGGCTGCTAAGAGATCAGAAATGGCTGCAAGTTGGAATGGCTGTGGCGATTTCTTTAAAAAGACAGTAATGAAGTTTGCCACATCGATTGACTCTTCTTTTTGTGAACACTTTTCTCTGTAGCATGAGATGCTGTTCTATAGCATTTTATACATAATAGAATTTCTTTCAAAATTGGAATCAATTCGCTCTAACCATACTGTGGAGTCAACTAAATATATATAATATTCTAAATCATTTGTTGCCATTTTAACAATCTTAACATCTTCAGCAGTAGTTTCCATCTCAAGAAACCATTTTCTATACTCATCCATAAGAAGCAACTCCTCATCTGTTAAAGTTTTATTATGAAATTATAGCAATTCAGTCACTTCTTCAAATTCCATTCTAATTCTTACTCTCTTGTTATTTGTATGATATCTCCTGTTTCTTACTCCACTGAAGTCTTGAACCCCTCAGAGTCATCCATGAGGTTTGGAATCAACTTCTTCCAAATTCCTGGAAGAGTTAATATTGATATTTTTACCTCTTCCCATACATCATGAATGTTCTTAACAGCACCAGGATGGCGAATCCTTTCCAGAAGGTTTTCAATTTACTTTACCCTGATCCATCAAAGGAATCACTGTCTATGGCAGCTACAGCTTACTAAATGTATTTCTTAAATACTTGAAAATCAAAGACTTGAAGGTCTTTTTTAAAAACTTGAAAATAAGAATTACTTCTTGATCCATGGGCTGTAGAGTGGATGTTGCCTTAGTAGGCATGAAAACAATATTAATCTCATTGTACATTTCCATCATAGCTCTTGGTGACCAGATGCACTGTCAGTGACCAGTAATATTTTGAAAGGAATCTTTTTTTCTGAGCACTGAGCACACCACTGTGGTCTTAAAATATTCAGTTAACCTTATTGTAAACAGATGTGCTATCATTTAGGCTTCTTTGTTCCATTTTTTGGGCACAGGCAAAGATTCAGTATAATTCTTAAGGGCTCTAGCAATTTCTGAAAGGTCAGTGAGCATTGGCTTCAACTTAAAGTCATGAGCTGCATTAGCCCCCAACAAGAGGGAGCTTTGAAGCCAAGCACTGACTTCTCTTTTCTACCTATGAAAATCCTAGATGCTGTTTTTTTGGTAGAGAACTGTTTTGTCTACATTGAAAATCTGTTATTTAGTTTAGTTTATTACTTAGCATGGCTAGATCTTCTGGATAACTTGCTGCAGCTTCTGCATCAGCACTTGCTGCTTCACTCTGCACTTTTATGGTGTAGAGTTGGCTTTTCTTACACTTCATGAGCCAACCTCTGCTAGCTTTTCTTCTACAGCTTCCTCACCTTGTTAGCCTTCATAGAGTTAGAGCATTAGGGCCTTCCTCTGGTTTAGGCTTAAAGGAATGTGGTAGTTGGTTTGCACTTGATCTTAACCAGAAGGCCAATAAACAATGTGGTAGTTGGTTTGATCTGTTTAGATCACTACAACTTTTTATGTCAGCAATACGGCTATTTCAGTTATCATTTGTGTATTAGTTTGAGTAGCCCTTTTAATTTTCTTTAGGACTTTTTTTTTTTGCATTCACGATTTGGCTAACTGGTGTAAGAGGCTTAGCTTTTGGCCTATCTTGGCTTTTGACATGCCTTCCTTACTAGGCTTAAACATGTCTCCCTTTTGATTTAAAGTGACATGCATGCAACTCTTTCACTTGGACACCCAGAGGCCATTGTAGGGTTATTAATTTGCCTATCAGTTTTGTCAGTATAGGAAGATCAAAGGAGAAGGAAGGAGATGCAGGAGCAGCTGGTTGGTGGAGCAGTCAAAACATATACATTTATTAAGTTTGCTATCTTGTATGTGCATGGTTTATGGTACCCCAACCCTATACAATAGTAACGTTAAAGATAACAGATCATCATAACAAATATAGTGATAATGAGTGTTCAAAATACTGCAAGAATTACCAAAATGTGACATAGAGACATGAAGTGAGCAAGTGCTGTTGGAAAAATGACACCAATAGAATTGCTCAGCAACGGTTTGCCACAAACCTTCAATTTGTAAAGAAACACAATATCTGCAAAGCACAAGAAAGCAAAGTACAATAAAATGAGGTATGCCTATATTTTATAATGCTTCTCTTTAAAAGTAGTTAATTTTTTTAAGTTTGACATTTGAAATGGTAAATATCAGTTAGTTAGAAAATTAGTTATGTCAAACACTTTATTTCCTAAAAACTACATAAAATTAAGTATTTTATTTCTTAACTTTTCCTTAGGATGACTTGATGAAAATAAGATTTATGGTTACCTATTCATTATGTTGACTATTTTTCGCCTGTAATCAGTGAACTATACTATTTTAGACTCTAAATGTCAAATAATACTCAATAATTATGTTAAATGCAGTGAATGTAAAAGCAGTCTCTGTAAACTGTAAAGTGTTTTATAGAGTTTATTCTTAGCCATTTTCATCACCTTTAAAGCTATGTTTTACTGTTCTCTATCTTTAAAGAAGGATAGGTGAATATGAGAGTCCATATATGAGTCAAATAAGTTGGCCAAAGGCAGAGAATAAGGGTAGACCCATGGAGGTGGGCAATGGAGAGTTATGTGGGATATAGTGATAGCTAAGGATATGCAATTTTGTGGTCTCATCAAGTGCTGCTCTACTCCTTAGCTTTTCCCTATAATCCCATGGTTTTTTTAGAAGTCTTTCCAAAACATTTAGGTTTTAGGAAAATGATTTAGGGGGCACCTGGGTGGCTCAGTCGGTTAAGCGTCCCACCAAAGTCAATCTTGTGGTCCATGGGTTCAAGCCTCGCATCAGGCTCTGTGCTGCCAGCCCAGAGCCTGTAGCCTACTTCAGATTCTGTGTCTTCCTCTCTCTCTGCTCCTCCCCCATTCATGCTTTGTCTCTCTCTGTCTCTCAAAAACAAATTAAAAAGTGAAAAAAGAGAAAAAAAGGAAAATGACTTAGTATGAACTGACATGGGGAGATTAGAAAGAGAAGACTCAGTCCATCAGAGAACTCATAACAGACTGTTTCCAATTTTATTCATCTGCTACTCACATGTGAAAGGTGAGGCCTAAGGAACACATAGATATGAGCTGACACCATTAAATAGATAATGTTTTCAAGGTAAGTACTGATGCAGGAAGAAGAGTGCTAAGAACTGAAATGCAGGAGGAACATGTAAAATTGGGCAGTAGAAGGGGCCCAGTGAAGTACATTGGATAGAACACTTAGGAAAATAGGAACGTCAAAGAGTGAAAACTCCAACAAGACAAAGGACAGATCACTTCAGTGATAGCAGTTAACATAAATGTCCACAGCAATCTAATTTCATGAGTAATGAATTATATTATTTTTAAAATTACTGAAAGGACAACTAGATTTTAAACCAACAACTGCAACAAGAGATGAAGAAGGGCATTAGATCATACTTAAGGCATGAATCCATCAAGAACTAACAGTTCTAAATATTTATGCCCCAACCTGGAGAAACCTAAATATATAAATCCATTAATAACAAGCATAAAGAAAGTTATTGATAATAATACAGTAATAGTAGAGGACTTTATCCAAAAGTGAGTGACACACTGGACCAGATGAACTTAAAATATATATATTCAGAACATCTCATCCCAAAGCAGCAGAATACCCATTCTTTTCTCATGCACATGGAACATTCTCCAGAACAGATTACATACTGGGTCACAAATCAGCCCTCAGCAAGTACAGAAAGGTTGAGATCATACCATGTATATTTTCAGACCACTACCCTATGAAACTTGAAGTCAACCACAACAAAAAATGTGGAAAGACCACAAATACGTGGAGGTTAAAGAACATCTAACTAAAGAATGAATGGGTTAACTAGGAAATTAAAGAAGGAATTAAAAAAAAAACATGAAAACAGGACAGTCTAAAAACTTTGTGATGTAGCAAAGGCAGTTTTATAAGGGAATTATTGCCTACATCAAGAAACCATAAAACTCCTAAATACACAATCTAATCTTAACCTTAAGGAGTGAGAAAAAGGAACAGCAAAGAAAATGTGATGCAGAAGAAGAAGGGCAATATTAAAGATTAGAGCACAAGTAAATCATATGGAAACAAAACAGTACAATAGATCAATGAAAGTAAGAACTGATTTTTTGAAAGAATTAGTAATATCGATAAACCCTTGGCCAGATTATTAAAAAGAAAAGAGAAAGGACCCAAATAAATAAAATCATGAATGAAAAAGACCACGATCAACACCACGGAAATACAATTATAAAAGAATATTATGAAAAAATTATATGCCAACAAACTGGGCAATCTGGAAGAAATGGACAAATTTCTAGAGATATACAAAACTAAAAACAGGAAGAAATAGATAATTGGAACAGACACATGACTGGCAAAGATATTGAATCAGTAATCAAAAATCTCCCAGCAAACAAAAGTTTGTGACCAGGTGGCTTCCCAGGGGAGTTCTACTGGACATTTAAAGAAGAATTAATATATATTCCTCTCAAACTATTTAAAAAAAATAGAAATGGTAGGAAAACTTACAAATTACTTCTATGAGGCCAGCATTACCTTGATTTCAAAACTACACAAAGACCCCACTAAAAACAAGAATTACAAGCCAGTATCTTTTACAGACCACTTTCTTACACCATACACAAAAGTAAGTTCAAAATGAGTAAATGACCTAAATGTGATATAAAAACCCATCAAAATCCTAGAGGAGAACACAGGCAGAAACTTCTTACTAGACATATCTCTGGAGTTAAGGGAAACAAAAACAAAAATGAACAATTGGGACCTCATCAAGATAAAAAGCTCCAGCACAATGAAGGAAATAATCAACAAAACTAAAAGGCAGCCTGTAGAATTGGAGAAGATATTTGCAAGTGACATATTGGATAAAGGTTAATATCCAAAATCTATAAATAACACATCAAGCTCAACACACAAGAAACAAATAATACAGTGATGAAATGGGCAGGAGACATGAATAGACACTTTTTCAAAGAAGACATCCAGATGGCTAACAGACACATGAAAAAATGTTCAACATTGTTCATCATCAGGGAAATACAAGTCAAAACCACAATGAGATACCACCTCACACCTGTCAGAATGGCTAAAATTAACAACAGAGTAAACAACAGATATTGGTGATGATGCAAGAAAGGGCAAGCCCTCTAATACTTTTGATGAGACTGGAAATTGGTGTAGCCACTCTTGAAAACAGTATAGAGGTTCCTCAAACACTTAAAAATAGAACTATCATATGATCCAGCAATGGCACTTCTAGGTATTTACTGAAACCTTACCAAAACATAGATTCAAATGGGTACATGAACCCTGATAAAACATAACCAAAAATAGCCAAACAATGGAAAAAGCCCAAGTGTCCATCGACTGATAAATGGATGAAGATGTGGTATTTATATATAATGGAATATTACTCAGCCATCAAATAGAATGAATTCTTGCCATTTTCAATGACATGGATAGAACTCAAGTGTATTGTGCTAATAAGCAAAATAAGTCATTCAAAGACGAATACCAAAAGATTCCACTCATTTGTGGAATTTAGGAAATAAAATAGATGAACATATGGGAAGGGTGGGGAGAGAGAGAAAGAGAGAGAAGAAAACCATAAGAGACCCTTACAGATAGAGAACAGACAGAAAATTGATGGAGGGGAAGTAGGAGTGGGATGAGCCAAATGGGTGATGAGTATTAGGAAGGCGTTTGTGATGAGCACTGGATATTGTATGTAAGTGATGGATCACTAAATTCTACTTCTGAAACCAATTTTCTACTGTATGTTAATTAAATAGATTTAGAATACAAACTTGAAAAAGAAATTACTAAAAGCATTTTAGAAGGCAGAAAATGAAAAATAAGTGCCCTTCTCCTGACTGTAGTCTTCCCTGTAGTATTAAATGTTAAACTTATTTTCATCTTTCTAATCATTTTTGTTACATATGCAAGCATTACTGTATTCCTATAATAACAAATACAAAAGGTTTTACATTTAAATATTCCTAAAATTAGGATTTTAGAAATACTAGAAAGACTTTTTAGATATACTAGAAACTTTTTAGAAATATTAGAAAGACTAGTATTCAGTGTTACCATCTGAAAATCAAGGAACAGAAAAAAATATATGTGAATTTTAAAAGTACATATATATTTATAAATTTTAAAAGTACATATATATCAAATATAAGGAATAGAGTATATACATAATAAAGTATATATAAACACATAGTATGTATGTTGTATGAAATATACTGGTGGAATTAGGAATATATATGTGTGTATACATATTTGTATCTATATTTATATACACACAGCTGTTTTTTTAGTAAGTGAATAAACTTAATTATTCCCCACTTTGATCTCAATTTTCCTATTTATATATACAGTTCTATAAATTGCAACTTGCCTGACTCAGTCTTGCAATATGATTGACGTCAAAGGGCAGTCTGTGAAGTTTACATAAATATTTAGAAACTCGACAACTTTGCTTCTTAGACTCCATCAGCGATATTTTAGATATGTTTATTACAACTCCCATTATCATTCTTATGTGCATTCCTCAGACCTTGCATATATCACACTGTCTCTATAACTTCCTCAGATCTTTCCACTTTGGATATGCAACTCCGTTTTCTTCCACCCAATTATTTTCATCTTAATCACATTACTGGAGTAACTGTGGCAAAGAATATCACACATACAAGTTTTATGGCCTATAATGTTCTTTATGTGTATATATCTCTGTATCTCTCTGTATATACAAATACAAATTTTTGGCATACAATTCCATTAAATTACAGTAAAAGGTAATGTGTAAAGATTTCTTTCTGTATGTTGCATACTTTTCTTAAGGGGTGGGTGTGTGTGTACATGTGCACGTGCATTCACATGCATGTGAGTGGTCTACAATTGGTCAGATTTGTAATATGATTTGGTATATATACTGTTAGAAAGTGCTTTTAAGTTTAATATATTTTTGAAATACAGAAATATATATATAAATTCATATATTTATAATTAGCATGTTTCATCAATCTAAGAGGTACTTTTTAAAATTTTGACATCTCTGAATACAGATTATATTTATCCATTTTTATTATCTTAGACTCTGAAAATATACTAGTGAATTTTTTCTCTTGGCTGCATTTCATAATTTTTTAGCCATTCCCTTATTCACATTGTAGGGATTTTTGTGTTGTTTTTTGTTTTGGAAGGATTGTTTTTAGCTTTTTACTGTCATCAAAAAAATGACCTAATGAACATTGTTTTTCTACCTTAAATGTTGTGTTTATTTCATTTTATGTAATTTCTCATAAGCTGTATTGTAAATTTGCATACATTATGAAAATGAAACTGTTTAATTATTATTCTTGTCCTTTTTAATCCATTCTCTATCTTGCAATTATAGTCCTCTTTCTAAAAGGTAAATGTGATCATGACAAACATGTAATGTCGGATATAAATTCTTATGATATTCCCTCAGCTTCAAATACCCTTTCTGAATTTTCACTTTCCCAGGCAGACTTAGGACTCGCCTTTGGTGTGCCTTTGGAAGACATTCTTCAACCTCGATGGTGTCTCCAGCATAGCCCAACAGCTCCCTATGCGTAGCTCCTTTCAGCATTTAATCATACTGAACGGAAGATGCCTTATTAATTTTCTGTCTCTCGTATTAGGCTTCCTTAAGGTCTGGCACTGTGCAGGTAACACAGCAAGTGTTAATAGGTCAGTAAATATTGAAAGAATGAAATCGTGCTGTGAAATGTTCTTAAAATACTTACAAATATTTTTCAGATTGACTATGACGTTTTTCGCTACTCTAAAAGAGAAAAAGTAAAAAGAAACTTACTAAGCTATATGACGAGCTTAAAAGAAAATGAAAAATGTGTTGGAATTACAAGTACATGATTTCTTCTGCTTGTAACCATCCTAAAAGGAAACTAAAATAAAAATCCATTCAAGGGATTTATTATCTACCTAACCAGGGTATGGAGAATTGTAGGTCAAGAAATAGGTACCTTACAAAGGAAAAATTATTTAATGTTTTGAATGGAGCAATATAATTTCAGTTATTAGACGGCTAAACATTACTTTCCTTTATCTATAACCAGAGTGTTTATGCAATCTTCCACTATACATAGTCAGTGCTTTCTCTTAGGTGCTTACTTCCCACGCTCCTCACATGCCAAAAAGAAAAAACAAACAAAGCAATCCTTTGTACTTAAATTTCACAGAATGTATGAATTATATTGTATGAACTGTATGAGTTATAATGTTAAGAGGAGGCCTCTAACCTGGCCTATTTTAATAATAGGGGCAATAATAATATCATCTTTCCCCCCTAGCTGATTTTATTTAAATAGCAGTTGGCAATCTCTTATCCAACATGACCATGTGTGTGATGGATGGCAATCACATACCCAGCACAATCCTTCCTCAAAAAAGCATATCAGAATGCACTTAAGTGTAAGAGAGTGATAGAGAATATAATTTATAGAATGAGGATATTGGATACTTCTTACATTAAGAATAAGTAACATTTGGCAAACTTTAGTACTTAATTATTAGTAATAAATTATTGTGACATCTTAGTTGAAAACCCTTACTTTAAAAAGCATGTCTAGATATATTACTTGACATAAAAGTAATATATACAGTACTATATTATAGATCCTCACACTAATCTTGTATTTTGAACTTCAATGACAGTGTTACACATAAAGTATGCCTCGAACAGAAACTAAATCCCAAGTTTTCTTTTTCCTTTATACCACCCTGCTATGTAATGGACTGAAAATAACAACCAGCACAAAAAAGGAATGCATAAATTTTCATATACATACAGTTATCTACATATATGCACGTATTGGTGAGTCACTCTTTAAATACGAAAACTGTTCTACTAGCAGCAAATATATAAAGCTACACTTTCACTTCTGTCTTATGAAAGCCTTATTTAAAATTAATGGATGTGTGTAAATGTTTGCACTTATCCTTATTCATTATACCAGCACAATTTCTATTTCTTTAAGAAAAAAATGCTGGCATCAGATTGTATGTTTCCTGTCAGTACAATTGTAAGATTTAGGGCAAAGTTTTGATCTCATAACAGTTGAATCTTTAGCTGTATTTCTCTAGGCTAGCAATTTCAAATTGCTTTTTGTCAGTTTTTTAATGATCTCCCAAAAGACTTTACTCTTCCAACCCCAATTTTAAAGATCTTACACTCCAGAAGAATTAAAAGCAGTAAAGAACTGTTAACAGTCCTTACTGAACAGGAAAATGGAATACAAACTATGGCTGAAGGAAACTTAAAGCACCTCTAAACCAAAATAGTGACTCACATCATAGTCTTCTGTCTAAAGAGACAGGCTCAGCAGAAATACAGCTGATAACATTGTACAAAGAAGGTTGTCGGGTGTATCTAAAGAATACAGGGAACATTTCATTGTTAATAAGTTTTAAGTATATGGCAATTGTTGAAAATATTGAAATGTGGGGGCAAATCTCAGTATTAGTTCTACATCCACTTTGCTTTTTTGTGGCAGTTCACTACAAAATTTGTTAGCTCAGACTTTATAAATATATTTTCCTGATTAATTGTATAAATAAATGCAGAATGTTATTCATATTTAATTTATTGTTAAATAATATGACTTTAAATTTTTTTTACTTTCTGTATTAACTTCTGTCTGTAGAATAAATATTATTTAATACCACTTTGAACTGCCTCCCTAACTGACATTTCCTTTGGAATTAATAAGATTTTTTCATGTTGAAATATTTGTAATTCAAATAAGTTTTCAAATTTAAGTAATTTTGTGGCATTGCAGAGATTTTGGTGGCTTCCTTCAACTTTGAAATAGCTCCTTTATAGAAGGATGAATCTAAAAACAAAGTCTAAACATTTAGGGAAAATAGTTTCAAATCTCATGGTTTTTTTCTTTTTTTGAAGTATAGTTGATACACAGTGTTACATTAGTTTCAGGTATACAACATAGTGATTCAATACGTCTACATCATACATTTTGCTATGCTCACAACAAATGTAGCAACTGTCACCAAAGAACACTAATATAATACCATTGCCTGTATTCTCTATGCTGTACAATTTATCTCCATGACTTATTCATTCCATAACTTGAAGCCTGTATCTCCCACTCTCCTTCACCCATTCTGCCCATACCCCTCCTCCCTCGACTCACCATTCCTCTGTTAGCATCAGTTCTCTGTATTTATGGTAGGTCTATTTCTGCTTTTTGTTTATTTATTTGTTTTGTTTTTAGATTCCACATATAAATGAAATTATATGATATTTGTCTTTGTCTGACTCATTTCACTTAGCATTATACTGTCTAAATCAACTTCTCTTGTTGCAAATGGAAGATCTCATTGTTTTTTATGAGCTGAATAATATTCCATTATATATAAATACATATCCTCTTTACCCATTGGCCTATCAGTGGACACTTGGGTTGTTTCCATATCTTGGCTGTTGTAAACAACGCTGCAACAAACGTAGGGGTGCATGTATCTTTTCAAGTTATTGTTTTCATTATCTTTGGGTAAATACCCAGTTGTGGAATTACTGGGTCAGATGGTATTTCTACTTTCAAGTTTTCAAGAAACCTCCATACTGTTTTCCACAGTGGCTCAACCGATTTGCATTCCCACCAACAGCGCACAAGGGTTCCTTTTTCTCCATAACCTCTCCAACAATGGTTATTTCTTGTCTTTTTGATTCTAGCCATTCTGATAGGTGTAAGGTGATATCTTGGTGTGGTTTTGTTTTGCATTTCCTTGCACTGTGATGTTGAGCATCTTTTCATGTGTCTGTTGGCTATGAGTCAGTCGTTGGGAAAATGTCTATTCTGGTCCTCTGTTCTTTTTAAAATCAGATTATTTGAGTTTTTCTGGTGTTGAGTTGTATGAGTTCTTTATGTGTTGGATATTCATATGAGTTCTTTATATATTGGATATATAATTTGCAAATACCTTCTCCCATTCAGTAGGTTGCCTTTTTGTTTTGTTGATGGTTTCCTCTGCTATGCACACTTTTTACTTTGGTGTAGCACAAATGCTTATTTTTGCTTTTGATTCCCTTGCCTTAGGAGACATATCTAAAAAATGTTGAGATGGATGATGTCAGAGAAATTACTGCCTATGCTTTCTTTTAAGAGTTTTATTTAAAAAAAAAAAAAGAGTTTTAGAAAGATATCAGGTCTCCCATTTAGGTCTTTAGTTCATTTTGAATTTATTATTGTGTATGTATGGTGTAAGAAAGTGGTCCAATTTCATTCTTTTGCATGTAGCTGTCCAGTTTTCCAAATACCATTTGTTGAAGAAACAGTCTACTCCCCATTGTATATTTTTGCCTCTTTTGTTTTAGATTAACTGACCATATCAGCGTGGGCTTATTTCTGGGCAAAACTCATGCTTTTTGTCCTAAACTACCTTAACTACTATTTTTTTTAAATGTTAATATACAATTTTGGTAAAATGTTAATATAAGTTTTATTTAACTTGATTAAATAAATTTTATTTTCTGGTTTCTCCTGACAACTCTCAATTCTTCCTGCAAAGCACATTAGAAACACTGTACTTCTTGAAGTTGACACAGTATACCAATGACTCTGTACACCTCAGGTACCTCTAGAGAATCATTATTTTATAGAATGGTACAGTAAATGATAAGTCAATGAGACTATGAAAAATTATTTTTGATATATTGTTTAGTATAACAGGGATATATCTGTTTGTTATCATACAGGCATGTAGAAAATTTTCAACCAATTTAAAATGCTTGTTTGAGATTGTCAAACTGAAAACATAAGGTACATATATAAACAAATTTACTCTGAAAACTCAAAGAACAAAAAATAACCATACCAACAAGGTACTCTTGACTCCTGATCAGGAGATACAAGCATGTGTATGAAGACAAAGTAGTGGTATTAAATAGGAATCTCCAGTCAAAAGTCTCAAGGATGGACTCGCCAAATTGCAGACTCTGATTTGCAACCCAGTTCTTTCTCATGTGCCATGCTGCAGAGTGAGTAGAGGCAGGAATTTACTCACTTAATGATGGTTAATGATTCTCCTGGGTGAGGTTGGGGAGACCAGGTAATTTGTATTAAATTTTAGAAAGTTTGCCAAATGTGATTAGAGTCAAAGTAATTTGGTACTTATTATAAGTAAATTTCACTTAACCAAAAAACTGTATTCATCCGTAACTTCTCATAATAAGAGTTGAATGAGAAGTTCTTTGTTCTAGAATGCAGTATAGAGGTCATGCAAAAGGACTTATTTTGTTGCTGTCTTTTAAAGAGGATTTATGGGTCAAGTTATATTAATTAATTGCAATGATCACTTGTCCATGTTCTTTAATAGAAATTAATTAGAACTTGTTAGTTGCAAAGACTGTTGATTTTATTGTCCTTACAAACAGTAGACTGAGCATTTGGAGTTCAGGGACTATCTCTTGATCATCTTTTTACTAACAACATTTAGATACACTGTGTGACATATAATCAGTGTTCCATAGATCCTTAATGAGTGAACAAAAGAATGGCATTTGTATGTAGATAAGATAGAAAATTTATTTTAGTTTGTTGCAAGGATATTTTATTTCTAATGTAACTTCCCGCTATAGCTGTTTATTATAAAAAAAACTACTTTTAGAGTCTTAGAAGTGAGGTTCTTAAAAGCGAAGATTCCTGGGCTTAGGGCCCAGATTTTCTAATTCACAAGATTTGGGATAAGGCTAAGGAATCCACATTTTATGAATAAGCAATGTGGGTGATTATTTTACAGGTGTTAAGTGAACCATACAGAGAGACACTGCACCCAGACCTGAACTACCACAGCCATTTTCTTTTTCCGATTTATATAAAATCTTACCTTTCTTTTTCAAGTGTAATATTGATATTATTGATATTATTCTGTTAGTGGTATTGAATATCCACTGAATGGATCCTGTTTAATCTACTGAATGGATCCTGGACCACCAACATCAGCAGTAGCTGAGTGACTTAATAAAGCATTCCTAGGCAGATCTAAGATCGAAAGAAGGCTACGGGGATTGGGCCCTGTAGGCCTGTGATCTGATGGGACCAGTCCAAGCAGCTTCTGACTTACCACTAGATCGTATTAGGAGTACATATGATTGTATTATGACATAATCATGATCACAAGCTTCAAAGTTGTTTTCTCTCTCTCTCTCTCTCTCTCTCTCTCTCTCTCTCCTTCTCTTTGCTTTTGTTTACATAGATGCCTTTATCTTACTTGTACTCTTATTGGGGCTCCTCTGCTTATAAGCCTTCACATGCACCTTTTACGTTTTCACAGTGTCATTCTTTCGTATGGGAGATAGCATCTTCTTTATACTCCGGAAGTGTAAGGCCTATGTGGGGACTTTTTAAATTTTCCCTGTCTGGTAGCTGTTCTCTCACGGCATAGGATACTCTATATATTGTAGAACTATGTGTCCCAAAGGCAGAGTTAATATTATAGAGGAATTGTTTACCAGTCATTTTCATGATTATTATAACATAAAATTTAATTTCAACCAGCATACCACAGTGCCTGGCACCTAAAATAGTCACATAATATTTGTTGAAGACAGAAGAGAGGAAGGAAGGAAGTAGGGTTGAAAGATCAACTTGTTTTTCTATTTCCCAACCTGCAGTTGTTTAGAGATTTTTTTTTAATGGACTGAGGAGCATACTGAGCAGAGGTGGGCATGCTTATAGTAGCCAATTAATAACAGAAAATATGAAAATATTAGAAAAAATTTAGGGAATTAAAAAGCATGGTCATCCAGGTCCTATTACAATAAGGGCAAAATTGCACTGTACTTGTTGTACATCTAAGATCATCACTATAGTGACAGCATACTCACTGAATTTGTTAACCAGAAAGACCCCAATTTTCAAAAGAATAAGCCTGCATTATCAAGAAAAGCTACATTGTTCTTTTATAGGAAAATAATATGTGTTTAGAAAACTGTTCTTAAATACTTTAAGTACTACAAGAGTACTATGTTTTAATGATCTGGGAAAAAAACTCTTTTACTTAAAGTTTCTAATTCTTTGAAGAAAGTTCCAGATGAATGAAATTTTATTCTGTCTTTTCAGCATGCTACCCTTTTCACCTAAGGAGTGTGTGTGTGTGTGTGTGTGTGTGTGTGTGTGTGTGTGTTCTTCCTCTCTGGGTACTCATTACTAATGACTACTTTGCACAGTGTCATCTTAGAGTTAAATGTTTTTGATAAATAGCTTTTACTTTATCTTAGACAAAAGAGCTTTGAAGTCAGACTCGAGCTAAGGTTTTTCCCAGGTGATGTCTAACTTTGTTGTCTCACTAAAGTGAGAATAATTGTGCTTGCCACATAGACCTGTTATGAGGATTAAATGAGATACTCCACAGGACAATACCTGGCACATTGAAAGTACTCAATAGTCAAAACTATTATTAAAGGATACAAACAGAGAATTTTATGTACATTGTGGTGGTTTTGTAGGATCTGCTCTTTCATGTTTTCAGTTTTCTTTTTTAAATTTTCATGGTTTTTATTTATTCTTGGGAGACAGAGACAGTGCGAGCAGGGGAGGGTCAGAGAGAGAGGGAGACACAGAATCTGAAGCAGGCTCCAGGATCTGAGCTAGCTGTCAGCACAGAGCCCGATGCGGGGCTCGAACCCACGAACCGTGAGATCATGACCTGAGCCGAAGTCGGACACTCAACCAACTGTACCACCCAGGCACCCCATGTTTTCAGTTTTCTAGAGACTAAGTGTACTTAGTCTTCTGTTAAAGTCTATCATTCAAAAACTGGAATGGAAATAAAATATACATAGACAATGTATAAATTATTCTCTGTTGCTCTACCTCTTATTGTAAACAAAAGTACTCCAGGCTCTCATGAGGAATGGATCTTCAGTGAAATATATCCATATGGCAAATCTAAAATGTAAAAATGAACCACTTTTTTGATATTGAATAAGCATAAAAATTAAATTATGTTGCTTAAAAAAGAATACTCATACATCTTTTCTCATCTTGCATAACATAAAAATAGCTAACTGCTTTTGCTCATAAAAATCATATTTGGAGGATGACTAAGCATGAGACAGTTCCCAAACAAATCTTTGAGAAAGTTATGCAGGAGTGAAAGTAAGATTTCATCTGTAATCAGTGTCTTCATCTAGGTTAGTTCAGTGAGGGTACACTGGTAAATTTTTTAAATCTTTACTTAGTCATACATCATTTTTCAAGATATTTTAGATTTTGCTAGAATATTAAAATCTAATATGATTCCCTTTTAACCAGAACCTGGCTTTGTAGGCTGTAAGCTATCATGATTTGTTTTTTAACTGGGCCATGCATGTGTTTACATAAGAATATTTGTTCACTTACATAAAATGCATGAAACAGTGAAATCTAATCTAAAGGCTGACTTACTAATATAACTTATTTTATGTATTCATATACTGTTCTTGCTACCTAAAAAGAATTGGGTGATCCATGCTTAACAACAGTTTTAATTACAGAATGTTACTTTAAAAAAAAAGTGACAGTGTCTCAGAATACATAATTTGGAGGGATTATGCAATCATTTATAAAGGAAACCAAAAAATTTACTTCTGCTATTTCTGAGATCCAATAGTAGTTTAATTTCTGTTTTTTCATCTCTTAAGGAGACCATATCCATTATATTTTTAGAACAGTCTTTGTTTACATTTTTCTTAGAGTAATTAAATTAAGTCACTTAAGGTAAAGCATATTTTTATCTTTCATATTTCAAGAGATTTGGTATTGCTGTTTACCATATAAACCTTATTTACATATTATACCATTCCAAGTAAGTTATTCTCGGAATACTAAGGTATGAATTTGCTCCTGTTTACCCTCGTTTTTATCTCCATTTGGTAAAGTTTTCTTTGTCTGACATTTCTTCATTTGGTTTTCTTCTTATTTTTCTTGTCGCTCTGATGGTCAATTACAGAAAATAGTATGTTTAAATAAAGTCATACTGTTTTCAGGGGAGAAAAACAAGTGAGGGGTGTCTGGTTGCCTCACTCGATTAAGCATCTGACTCTTAATTTCAGCACAGGTTATGATCTCAAGGTTTATGGGATTGAGCGCCATGTTGAGCTCTGTGCTGACAGTGTAGAGCATGCTTGAGATTCTGTCTCCCTCTGTCTCTGTCCCTCCTCTGCTCATGTGCTCTCTCTCAGAATAAATAAATAAACATGGGGGGGGGAAATCAAGTTAAACATACTATTTTTAACTTATTTTGAAAGAAAATAATTGTCCCCAAATTCACATTACACTAAGGAAAATTTATTTGCAGAGGGATGGTAATGCAGGTAGGTATCCAAATTGCCATGAGTGTCCTAAAGAAAATATACCTCTAGAATACTCTGGAATATAAAAAAAATATATATGTTTTTGTTAGATGGCCAGGTACCATCTATCTCTGTACTAAATTTGATTTTACCTAGTACTTATCATGCCTACTTAATTTATCCCAATTTTAAATAAATATATAGATAGGTGATAGATAAATGCATGTATATATATATATGTATATATATATTCACATTTATATTCTGAAATTCATAGCACTAAAACAAGAAAGATATTTAGTAACTTTAAATGTGTTTTTTTGTAAAATATCATATATCTGGATTTTGCTTTTTAACCCAATCTGAAACTCCCTGTTTAAGAGGAATCCTCATATCACTATGTAGAGTGACAACTTATTTACCTCATTCATTATCTTTCTTTTATATTGCTTTGTGTTTATTTCTTTTGTTGTTTGCTCTTTTTTCTTTATTTTTCTGATTTAAGTTACTATTAACTTCATTTTTCAGTGCATTATTTTTTCATTGTGCCTTGTTAATCTGCAAATAATGGGGTTTTTTTCCTGATACTTCTGATACTCATTACCAAAAATGCATTTCTCCACAATTATTATATTATATGACAAACAAAAATCAAATAACCTTTCCGCCACTATACTCTATTCCCTTTTCCTAAATGGAAGCTTTAGAATGTTTTAATTCCCTATTCCATTCCCCTTGGCCTTTACAGTGCTTTTACTTTCCTTTACCCCCTTCCAGCTCCTCAGTTTTGCTGACATAGTTCAATACATTTGGTTCCAGATTTATTAGATTTTTCCCTTGCCATATGTCTCTTCTATTTTAAGAATCCTTACTTGGCAGTTATGTTATCAATTCCCAGTCAGACAATCATTATCCATTTAGTTTTAACATATATATTGCAAGGCTTATTACACTGTTTTGTATTCATCATCTCCATCTTGAGATTTCTATTCTGGTTCTTATGCTATTTGGTTCAGGTACTTTTCTTGAGTATTTTCATCAGATAGGGTAGAGGAGTGGTATTATCGCTCATCTTTGCATATCCAGAATTCTTTCTTCTAGCCTGCCAGGAGACTGATAACTTGGTTGGGCATACAATTGTTTGTTGGTAATCCTCTTCTCTCTGTCCTCAGTATTGCTCTATCTTCCAGCTCCAAGTATTGCAGTTAGAAAGTAAGATGTCAATCTGATTCTTTTTCTTAACTAAGTAACTTGTTTTTCCTGGAAATTTGTAATATTTTCTTTTAATCCTTATAATAAAGGAATTTTTACCAAAATATATCTAGTTGTATTCCTTACTGTGGTTAATCTACCTAGAATTTAGTGAGCCCTTTCATTTGCAAACTCAGTCCTTCTTCAAACCAGAGAATTTTATTTGTGTCATTTTTTATTCCTACCCTTCCTCTTTTTTTTTTCCTTTCCTTTTATGATTATCTTTCTTATCTGAAATTTCACTTGGAGTTATTTTCCAAGTCTGTTTTCCCTGAAGATTTCCTTCTCTTTCTATATTTGCTACATATTTTGAGATATTTCATCTATTTCTGGGTAGTTTCACCCTAAGCATCTTTTGCCACAAGCATTTTTGCTGTAAACATTTCTACCCAAAACATTTTTGCCACATAAGTAACAGGCCCAAAGACAGTTTTGCCATGAAAGGTAGAAAAATAACTAGTTGACAGTTCGGTGTGACAATTTGTTAGTATCATCAACTGGTTGAGAGGTTGGGTTTTTTTCTTCAGTGATGCAGTACTCCCATTTTTATATTATATAATCTAAACTCTCATCCTAGTCTATACAGTGTTGCAGAATTTTGAACCCACATTGCCCATAGTACTTTGGAACATATATCAACTGATATATAACAATACGCCAACAACAGACAGTATAGAAAGTTTTCATAATGTAATAAAAAGATCAGTTATAAATATGCATCCTTGTATTTGGAAACTGATATCTCTCTTAATGAAAGAAAAAATTTTAGTGGGGGAAAGAAAAAGAAAGCACTTTGCCATACAGGGAGGTGAATCAACCAGTGTGTGTGTGTGTGTGTGTGTGTGTGTGTGTGTGTGCGCGCGCACACACATATATGCATTACCGTGAACAAAAGAATTTGAAGATAAGTGCTTAAGTATAATCCAGAAAATAAAATCAATTATTGGTTCAGTATTGCCATGAAACTATATATTTTGAACCTATTCAAATTATTATTATTTTATTTTTAAATTTAAAAATTAGATTCCTAAATTTTCGAGTATGTTTTAAAGGTGGTCACTCTTCTTTTATTGTTCTTGTTAATGTTTTTTTTTTTTCCTCTCTCCAGCAATTCTTCCACTAGGTGCTGCCCAAGTCTCAGGGTTCTTTCTCTCTGTGCTTTTTGGGGCACCTTGGGTACATTATCATTTCCCTTTGCCTAACAATGTCTCTGTGGAGCCTCTGAGTAGTGAGAGTTTCAGCATTCTCTGATCTGTGAGCTTTAAATATACCAGTTGACCAGCTTATTCACCATTATTTTAAGGCAACAGAAGGATTATTTGGGTTAAACTTCTCTTTAGGAATGGAGAGCAGCTCTGAGCATCTTTACGTTTGCTTGGAAAGTCTTCCACAAACATCAGCCAGAACTTCTAAGACTGCACGCATGAACATACGGTTACTTTCAACAAAGACCAAGATCCTTTAAGATCCTGGAAGTCTGGGTGATACCCTCTGGCCTGTCAGCCACAAATCCTTTAGTCCCTGTTGACCCCAGAAGGGAGCAAAAGTGGGTACCTGATCCCTCCAGGGTTTTGATTTATCTGCGGTCTTGCTGCATGTACATTTTCTGAGCTGGGTGCTCACCAACCTGGTGCTCACTTAGGCATAAGTAGAGGTGGAGACATAAGACACACACTTTCAAGCAGCCATTTTCTCAGCAAGTTAAGTGAAAATAATGTGTTTAACTGCCAAGTTCAACTTTTTCAGAGAACTACAGAATCATAGTCTTAGATGTACTGTAGTTGGGATATCTTGTTTTTACAAATAAGGAAACTGAGATAGGAATCTATTGTGTGTTTCAATACGTTTGATAGAATTTATAATTTGGGGCTAATGGGGAGGAATGATTCTAGACAAGTAATAAATAGAAAAAGGAGAAGCAGAAGTTTTGGCTAAAAGAAGAGAAATCTTAGGAAATTTGATACTAAGTCAGTTTACATCTGAACAAATTAGGCAAAATGTGATAAGACAGGGGTCTCTTTCTAGGTACAAATTTGAGACCACCACCAAATGTGTGGGGTCTTCTTCCAGAAAATCTTTGGTCATGTAGCTCTCTTTTAATTTCTCCCTTACTAAAAAGGAGGCAGTAAAGTACTCATTAGGTCAACAGTGTTACTTGACTAAAATGTGAGGTTTTATCCAGTTGCCAAAGCAGTAACTAAATCAGGCAGCAGCTCTCTTTAAGCAGAAATCTGACTTGCAAAATCCTTAATATAAGAATCCTCTGTCTGGTTTATTGAATTCAACCCCTTCTCAGTTAAGTCTGTTTATACATAGTTATCATATACTGTATGTATCATATACATATGATATCATATATCATAGAAATTCTTAATTTCCTTTGAACCTTTGCCCAAGATCCCTAAGTCCATCTGATTATAGCCATTCATACTTCATATACATACATCAGCTACAAACCAGGTCTAGACTTCCATAAACTTTTTCATAGTGTTATTCACTAACTTTTCTGGTTGCTAAACCCATTCTCCAACTAGTTTTAAATCCATCAGTATCAACTGTTATTTCTCTGTTTACCCTGGTCTCCATCCAGTTAGGGCCTTTCTACTGCTCTCAACATATTCCCTGCCTTACCATTTTTTTGTTCCTTTTGTGATTATTTTCCCTTTTCCTTAGGTGTCCTCCTTTTAACTTTTGGCTGTCAAAATCCTACCTGTCCTTCAAGGTCCTTTCTAACACTCTGCCCTGTACAGTGTGATGGCTGGATATAAATGTCAGATTGTGAGTGGTAAATTATTTATCAGAGAACTGATTAGAAAAGAAACTTAAATTTCAGGTAGCAAAAATGAGCGCCAAAATAATGATAATAAACTATAGTGCCAGTAGCACCACTAACATTTACTGATTTCCTACTGTGTGAGAGGTCCTGTACTAAGGCTTCATACATGGTATTATGTGAGTTTTAAGATTTTATATGTATTTTATCCTTAGAAAAATCCTGTGAGATATTCCAACTTTTATACTAAATTAACAGATATAAAAAATGAAGCACTTGAAAGTAAAGACCTTTGTCCATAGTTCTGTTAAATCCAGACAGTCTAGCCAGAGAATTCAGGCTTAAAATACAATCAGAATATAGAAAAAAATAGATTCATAAGTCATTATGTTTAACGGATGAGGAAAAAACATCTGTCTTAAAATGGTATGTCCGTGTAACTTTTTAGAATGTAACACGTAGTTACATGACATAGCTTGTCTAGAAGAGTGTTGCCTAAGGAAAAATAATGGGGAAATTTGCATTTAGAGGACTCACTGTGGGACACAATATGAAGTGGGTGGGTAGGAAGCTGCTACACTAACATAATCAAGGAATATCGTGAGTTTGAACTAGTTGAGGCAGTAGGATACAAAAGGTGAATTGGGGTGCATGGGATATAGAAGTACATATCCTGATATAGTCTGTATATATTCTGACATTTGAATGGATATGAAGGACAAACAAGAGAGAGTACCAAATTCAAATCCTCAAAGTTTTTGTCTCCTGAACTCCACAGGATAAACCTTTTTAGGAAAAATTGCTAAAGCATCAAGTTTGAAACTTCAAAAAATGTTTACCTTGGAAGGATTATCAAGCAACTTATTTGGGTTCCAGGCAGAGGCAGCAGTTCAAATGTCCCTCTAGCTTCTCTTGGGATCCAAATCTCAGAGAATGCAGTTTCTTCTACTGTTGTTTTGGTTTTTTTTAAAAGCCAAATTAATACTTTGTCACTTCATTAATATATTATTTGAAAGATAATTATAAAGAAAGTTTTTCATTTTTGATTTATGATTTTTAGCAAATCTGAGGCTAGCTCTACTCCTCATATCTATGATTTGTAAAATTAGAGACTGAGATTGGGGAATGTTTTGGTACAGGGGAAATAGTTGATTTCCTAAGCAAACTGTTCCAGAATGTTTTCTGTAAACTTGTTTCAAGTCAATATGTAGATGTGATCATTGTTAAGTTTCTTATGTGAGAATATTAGAAAAAGCAGTGTGATGTCTAGGCCTTGGTGTAGGCAGAGACTGTAACCATAGTAGTGTCTTATATATGTCCACTCTCCCCAGGAAACCTAAAGTGCAAATCCAGTCATTCTTGTGCCCTTCACTGTAGGATGGATTGTTTCTCCAGTAGACTCTTATGACCCCACTGCGCCCATGGTCTCTTGAAATGTTCATTGGACATGTGTGGATTTTTTTACCTCTTTACTGGCTTGCTGGGCCCCAACATACCCTGCTCTCTTCCCAGCCTTGAAGGTCAAGCTCCTCTTCCATGGTAATGGCAGAATGAATAATCATGACAGAACCTAAACATCAGAATTGTATAACTAAGTTCGTCATTCAAGTTATCAGTTAGTAATATTGTTGCTGTGCAGATAATTACATTGTAAATGAAACTTTCAGTAATAGAGAAGCCCTAAAAGAGATTATCTAGTCTAACACTTATATACTTCAGGAAGCTGACGCCCAGAGAGGTTAAGTGATTTGCCCAGGTTCAAAATATTAGTAATGAATTGGAACCCAGATTTCTTTATTCCCATTTCAGTGCACTTTTACCACATCAAAATGGATTTGTGATTTAAATATCATCTGAAAGGCATTTCATTTTTCCATTTACAATAAGAACAAACTTTTGCTTTAAAGTTTAGAAAAAGATTATATTTTTTTACATAACTGAATCAGAAACACTGAACACCACTAATCAATTTTAGTATTGATCATATTCTTTAGGCATGTAAGTTGTTTCAGACAACAGTAAGTAAGAGAATGTTGCATTTAACATATGGCTATTTTGGGGCACCTGAGTGGCTCAGTCAGTTAAGCGTCCAACTTCAGCTTAGGTCATGATCTCACGGTCCATGAGTTCAAGCCCCATGTTGGGCTCTGTGCTGACAGCTCAGAGCCTGGAGCCTGCTTCAGATCCTGTGTCTCCCTCTCTCTTTGCACCTCCCCCACTCACATTTCATCTCTCTCTCTTAAGAAATATGCATTAAAATTTTTAAAAATAAATATATGGCTCCTTTTTAAAAAGTTTATTTATATTTTGTCATCTTATAAAGATAGGTTACTAGTCACGATTCTCCAACTTAGTTAATCTCCTGAAGGAGTGATCAAAATGCTATTCCCTATTCTACAAAATAAGATCATTTATTTGGAATGATACTTCAAAATCCTTTCTAGTTCTATATCTGAGTCAGAATTATCTAAAACTTGAATTTTAAAATGCTGTGACATCCTTTTTTCCTAATGAATTTAGAGGTAAGAAGTATGCATAAAATATGTCTAACATATTGTGAAAATCTGTGGTGTCATATCATAAATCATTTAAACTTTATTTTAGCTTAAGCATTTTATGTTGACCAATTACTTAAGATTGTATTCAGAATTATTATAAAATAATTTTTATACTTCAGATTAGGTGAATATTTTTATGAAATATCTTTGAGATTGCTTTAGGTTTTAGAAAGACTGCTCAAAATAGAGTGAGTTTCAACTTGTATAGTAAAGAAAAAAAGTAAGTAAATAGCACTTTAATGTTGAATAGCACCCCAGAACAAAAGATTTTCAGATCTTTTGGAGGTTCCCCTACAAAAAGGATGCCTTATTGTATTGACCTGAATAATTCTCAGTGATACACACCAGTGGGCAGGTCATACCCACACACTTCCTTTTCGTGCTTCATTCTTAATATGAGTGAATATTCAGTAGTTCACTCCAGCAGTTGTCCAATAATTTGAGGAAGTCCTCCATAAGAAAAACATGATAAGCTTAATCAAACAGTATAATGTGATCCAGAAGAAACTGACAGTGAAAGTAGCTAGACGTTTAAAATACAAAAAGAAAAAGAAACCTATGTAAGTAAGAGATAAACTATATTTTCAAAGAATCATAGAAACTGTTGAATTCATTAAACATGAATAAAGTAATATTTAAATTTTTAAAATTAGAAAAAGCACATTGAAGTTAAAAATATGATAACATAAATAAAATTTAATTATAAACTTAAATAGACTGGAAGAGAAAGTTAGGAAGAGCTCCTTGAAAATAGAACAAGAAGCAGAGATTAAAAGAAACCCAGGGGGCAAAAACAATATGAGATTCAAGTCTTAGTCCAGGAGCTCCATCATATTGCAAGTAAAATTCCCATTAATGAAGAACAGAAAAAGTAGGATGAACAAGAAATTATTAGAGCTAATAGTTTAAATGTATCAGAAATGATAGTTATGAGTCTCTACTTTGATGAAACCCACTGAATATCCAGCACAGTAAATGAAAAAGACCAAAACCAAAGAAAAACGTCACAAAATTTCAGTATACCAAGGATATAGCAAAGGTTGTAAGAGCTTCCTAAGAGCAAGGCATGGGGATAGTTCGCACCCAAGAGAGTAGAATGGCACTGGACTTCTCCACAACCACACTGTGGAACAGTTTCTTCAACACTGTAGGGAAACAATTTCATTACCTAATTTTGTACCTAGCCAAATCAGGTGTCATGGTTGAAAGGGTAGCCCCTCCTTCCCCTAAAAGATACTTTCCATGGATTGATTCCTATTAAATTATTGAAGGATGTGATCTGTCTAGATTATTACAAGAAAAAGAGAAAGATACAGACTAAAATGAAGGGATTCTGCTCAGAAAAGGGATAAAGAAAAATGTCAGCATGGCTGCTATTCAACATATCAGAGGGCAGTGAGCTTCATATTGTACTCTCTAAAACAGAACCTTTGGGGACCTGGGTGGCTTGGTTGGTTGAGCTTCCAACTCTTGATTTCAGCTCAGGTCATGCATGGAGCCTGCTTAAGGTTCTGTCTCTCCCTCTCCCTCTGCCCCTCCCCTGCTCAGGATCTCTAAATAAATAAATAAGTAAGTAAATAAATAAATAAAATTAGGCTCTCTAAATAAATAGATAAACAAACAAGAACCTTAGGAAGGAGCTCTCCAGGAAAGAAAGGAAAATGATATATTTGAGCATATAGAAAAAATATGGATTTGCATGTAGCAGTGATGCTGTAATAATTGTATTAAGTACATAGAAATCTGGATAGGTAAAAAAAAATATATGAGGCAGTTATTAACTCCAGGAGATAACAGACATGGTCCTAGTTCACTTTGCTTACAATATTTACATTAGCTATTCATATGTACATTGGCTGTTTATAAACTCCAATATTATAACATTATTTTGACATCAGAGATAGGTAGAAATGTGGGATAAGGATACAGAAAAGTGAAGTCTTCATATATGTTTGTCAACCAATAGTGTTTAAAATTGATAAATGAAGCCATAGAAGTCTAAGGATATCATCTAGACCCACACTTACATGGTCAATTAATCTATGACAAAGGAGGCAAGAGTATACAATGAGGAAGAAACCTCTTCAACAAATGATACTTGGAAAACTGGACAGCTACATGCAAAAGAATGAAATTGGACCACTTTCTTACACCATCATACACAAAAGTAAGCTCAAAATTAATTAAAGACCTATGTGGGAGACCTGAAACCATAAAACTCCTAGAAGAAAACATAGGCAGTAATTTTTTTTACATTAGTTATCTGAACAGTTTTTAAATGTGTCTCTTGAGGCAAGGGAAACAAAAGCAAAACTAAGCTATTTGGACTACACAAAAATAAAAAGCTTTTTGCATAGCAGAGGAAACCATCAACAAGACAAAATGGCAACCTACTTGATGGGAGAAGGTACTTGCAAATTATATATCCATATGGGTTAATACTGAAAATATATGAAGAACTATACTACTCAGGATCCCCTCCCAAGAAAAAGAAACAAAGAAAGAAACAAAGGAAAAAAAGAAAAAAGATTTTAAAAAGGGCAGAGGACCCATGAAACTCATGAAAACATGCTCAACATTACTATACAAGGAAATGCAAATCAAAACCACAATGAGCTATCACCTCACACCCTTCAGAATGGATAGAATAAAAAAGACAAGACATAAGTATTGGAGAGGATATGAAGAAAAAAGAAAACTTGTGCACTGTCGGTGGCAATGCAAATTCATGCAACCAGTGTGGAAACAGTATGGAAGTTTTTCAAAAACTTAAAAATAGAAGTACTATATGACCCAGTAATTCCACTATATACTGGGTATTTACCCAAAGAGAATATAAACACTTAATTGAAAAGATATGTGCACCCCTATGTTTATTGCAGCGTTATTTACAACAGCCAAGATATGGAAGCAACCCAAGTGTCCATCAGTAGATGAATGGATAAAGAAAATGTGATGTATATAGGTATATAAAACAGAATATTACTCAGCAATAAAAAAAGAATAAGATCTTTCCATTTATGGCAACATGAATGGACATAGAGGTTCTACTGCTAAGTGGAATCAGAAAGACAAATACCATGTAATTACACTGATACGTGGAATTTAAGAAACAAAACGGAGGAAAAAAGAGTTGAAAAAGTAGAGACTCTTAAATACAGAGAACAAACTGGTGGTTGCTAGAGGGGAGGTAGGTGGGGGAATAGATAAAATAGATAAAGGGTTTAAGAGATCACTAATCATGGTGAACACTGAATAATGTATAGAATTATTGAATCATATTGTGTACCTGAAACCAATATAACACTGTATATTACTTATACTTCAATTAAAAAACATATATATGTAACAATATATATGTTAAACCTAGAGATAAAAGAACAGTTGCTTCTGGAGACATAGAAGGCGGTGTGGTAGAAGAATGCAATTTTTCATTATAAAACTTTTAATATAATTTTACTTCATAATCTGCATACATGTATTACCTTGGTAAAAATAATGCCAATTTTACAAATACAATATCTCACCTTTTATGAAAGCAAGAGTCAGTGGGGTGCCAACTTTGGCTCAGGTCATGATCTTGCAAGTTTGTGAGTTTGAGCCCTGTGTCAGGCTCTGTGCTGACATCTCAGAACCTGGAGCCTGTCTTTGGATTCTGTGTCTCCCTCTCTCTCTGGCCCTTCCCTGCTCTCACTCTGCCTATCTCTTGAAAATAAACAAACATTAAAAAAATTTTTTAAAAAGCAAGAATCAAATGTTGATTTGACACTTGGCAGAACATATGATATCCAAACATTTAAACACAACAACAAAAACGCCTTAATAAATGTGCATTTTATATAGGTTTTCTATTTTCTTGATATACAGTTATATATAGTGTGCCCTTATAATTCTTTTTATTTCTGTGTGGTTGATAGTGATATCCTACTTGTTCCTATTTGACTTGAGATTTCCTTCTTTTTTTTAATATGGGCATTTATATTAATTTATAGCAATAAGATTCCATCTAAGCACTACTTTAATTGAATCCCATTAGTTTGGTATGTTTTGTTTACATTTTTATTTATTTAAAATCTTTTCTAAGCTCTCTTGTATTATTTTTTGACTCATTGATTATTTAGGACTGTGTCACTTAATTTCCACAATCTGTGAATTTCAGTGTGCAAGTGAGAAGAATGATACTCTGCTGTTGCTGAGTGGGGCATGCTATAGATCTGTTAGGTATAGTTGATTTTTACTACTGTTTCACTCTTCTGTTTCCCTGTTGACATTCTGCCTAGTCATTCTGTCCATCATTGAAAATGGAATAGTGAAGCCCCCAACCATTGTTCAATTGTCTATTTTTCCCATCAGTTCAATGACTTTTTGCTTCAAGTATATCAGGGATTTTTTGTTAGATGCATATATGTTTATAATAGTTATATTTTTCTGATGAGTTTATCGTTTATAAATTATTATAAACTGTTATTTGCTTCCAGGAAAAGTTTTTTCCTTAAAGTTCTTTTGTCTGATGTTAGTTTAAACACTCCAGATTTCTTTTAATTACTGCTCATATATTTTTTTTCATAGTTTCATTATTAATCAAATTCTGTCTTTAAATCTAAAGTGTGTATCTTATACACAGTATATATTTGGATCATGTTTTTTAATCCATTCTACCAATCTCTGACTTTTGATTGGAATGCTTATTACATTTACATATAATGTAATTACTGATAAAGTAAGAGTTACTTCTGCCATTTTCTTGTTTGCTGTCTGTGTTTCTAACATCGTCCCCCATTTTGCCCATACCTTCATGATTGCATTCTTCTGTATTTGACAGATGTTTTTAATATACTATTTTAATTTCCTTGTTGTTTTTTACTATATGTTTTAGAACTATTTTTTTAATGGGTTGCCCTGGTTGATTGTTAACACTCTAGTTTGGTTTTTTTTTCCAGGTTGTTTTTCAAGCTGTTCTTTTTTTTTTCTTTTATACTTTTTTGTCAAGTTAGTTTTTATATAACACCCAGTTCTCATTCCAACAAGTGCCCTCCTTCATGCCCATCACTCCCCTTCCTGTCTCCACCATTCCCATAAGCCCTCAGTTTGTTCTCTGTATTCAAGAGTCTCATGGTTTGCCTCTCTCTCTCTCCCCAACTAATTTTTCCCCTTCCCCTCCCCCATGGTCCTCTGTTAAATTTCTCCTGTTCCACTTATAAGTGAAAACATATGGTATCTGTCCTTCTCTGCCTGACTTATTTCACTTACCAAAGCACCCTTGAGTTCCATCCACGTTGCTTCAAATGGCCAGATTTCATTCTTTCTCATTGCCATGTAGTATTCCATCATATAGATAAACCACATCTTCTTAATCCATTCATCAGTTGATGGACATTTATGCTCTTTCCATGATTTGGCTATTGTTGACAGTGCTGCTATGAACATTGGGGTACATGTACTCCTATGCATCAGCACTTCTGTATCCCTTGGGTAAATTCCTACCAGTGCTATTGCTGGGTCATAGGGGAGTTCTATCATTAATTTTCTGAGGAACCTCCCCACTTTTCCAGAGGTACTGCACCATTTTATATCCCCACCAAGCGTGTACGAGGGTGCCCATTTCTCCACATCCTCACCAGCATCTACAGTCTCCTGATTTGTTCACTTTAGCCACTCTGACCAGCATGAGGTAGTATCTCAGTGTGGTTTTGATTTGTATTTCCCTTATGATGAGTGACGCTGAGCATCATTTCATGTGTCTGTTGGCCATCTGGAAGTCCTCTTTGGAGAAATGTCTGTTCATGTCTTCTGCCCATTTCTTCATTGGATTATTTGTTTTTCAGGTGTGGAGGTTGGTGAGTTCCTTATAGATTTTGGATATTAGCCCTTTATTCAATATGTCATTTGCAATATCTTTTCCCATTCTGTCAGTTGCTTATTAGCTTTCTTGATTGTTTCCTTTGCAGTGCAAAAGCTTTTTATGTTGATGAGGTCCCATAGTTCATTGTGCTTTTGATTCTCTTGCCTTTGGGAATGTGTCAAATAAGAAATTGCTGTGGTTGAGGTAAAAGAGGTTGTTCCATGCTTTCTGCTCTAGGGTTTTGATAGTTTCCTGTCTCACATTCAGGTCCTTCAGCTATTTTGAGTTTATTTTGTGTATGGTGCAAGAAAGTAATCTAGTTTCATTCATTTGCTGTCCAGTTCTCCCAGCACCATCTGTTAAAGAGGATTTTTCCCATTGGATACTCTTTCCTATATTGTTAAAGATTTATTGGACATACATTTGTGGGTCCAATTCAGAGTTCTCTATTCTATTCCATTGGTCTATGTGTCTATTTTTGTGCCAATATGTCCCTTCTAGCTGGTCAGTCAACGCGGGTCCTGAGAGAGGGGGTGAGAGTGAGGTAGGGCAGGGAGCACAGAGAGTGGAGGCAAGGCAAGGTTTCTGATCAGCCGCTCTTTATTGAGAGACCACTCATGTCTCATAAAGGGTAGAAGGCGGGCAGCTGACCTGAATCAGTTGCTAGGAAACAAGGGCGGGGACTGCAGCGTCAGCACACCACTGGAGAGGCTAACAAGAAGGGCCTGGGAAGTAAACAAGAAGGCCTCAGCTGAAGGTGATAATGCAGCTCTTCCTGTGCTGGGAGTGATAACGCAGCTCAGCTGTGTGGGTGGCTGATCTTGCAGGTCAAGACACGTGTCTTTTCTTCTGGCAGCTCTTCTGGCAGCTCTTCTGGCAGCTCCCCCACACCAATATCATACTGTTTTGATGATTACAGCTTTGTAGTAGAGGCTAAAGTCTGGGATTGTGATGTCTCCTGTTTTGGTTTTCTTCTTCAATATTTGGCTATTTGGGGTCTTTTGTGGTTCCATTCAAATTTTAGGATTGTTTGTTCTAGCTTTGAGAAGAATGGTGGTACAATTATGATTGGGATTGCATTGAATGTGTAGATTGCTTTGAGTAGTAATGACATTTTAACATTTATTTTTCCCATCCATGAGAATGGAATGTTTTTCCATTTCTTTGTGTCTTCTTCAATTTTCTTTATAAGTTTTTTATAGTTTTTATCATACAGATCTTTTCTATCTTTGGTTAGGTTTATTCCTAGGTTTTTTATGGTTTTTTTGTGCAATTGTGAATGGGATCAGCCTCTTGGTTTGTCTTTCTGTTGCTTCATTATTGGTGTATAAAAATGAAGCCAATGTTCATACATTGAATTTGTACCCTGTGACTTGGCTGAATTCATGGATCAGTTCTAGTAGGCTTCTGGTGGAGTTGTTGGTTTTCCATGTCTCATCTGCAAAAAGTGAAAGTTTGACCTCATCTTTGCCAATTCTGATACTTCCTTTAGTTGTCTGATTGCTGAGGCTAGGACTTCCAGCACTATATTAAACAACAGTGGTAAGCATGGACATCCCTGTCATGTTCCTGATCTCAGGGGGAAAGCTCTCAGTTTTTCCCCATTGAGGATGATATTAGCTTTGTGCTTCTCATAAATGACTTTTATGATGTTTATGTAAGTTCCTTCTGTCCCGACCTTCTCGAGGGTCTTTATTAAGAAAGGATGCTGTATTTTGTCAAATGCTTTTTCTGCATCTCTCAACAGGATTGTGTGGTTTTTATCTCCTCTTTTGTTAATGTGATGTATCACATTGATGGATTTACGAATATTGAACCAGCCCTGTAACCCAGGAAAGAATCCCACCTGATCATGGTGGATAATTTTTTTTATATGCTGTTGAATTTAATTTGAAGTATCTTGTTGAGGATTTTTGCATCTGTATTCATCAAGAATATTAGTCTGTGGTTCTCTTTTTTTGTTGGGTCTCTGGTTTGGGAACCAATGTGATGCTGGCTTCATAGAATGAGTCTGGAATTTTCCCTTCCATTTCTATTTTTGGAATAGCTTGAGAAGAATGGGTATTAACTGATTTAAATGTCTGGTAGAATTTCCCATGGAGGCCATCTGGCCCAGAATGCTTATTCTTGGGAGATTTTTGATAACTGATTCAATGTCTTCACTAGTTATAGGTCTGTTCTGATTTTCTATTGCTTCCTGTTTGAATTTTGGTAGTGCATGTGTGTTTAGAAATTTGTCCATTTCTTCTAGGTTGTTCAGTTTGTTGGCATATAATTTTTCATAGTATTCCCTGATAATTGCTTGTGTTTCTGAGGGATTGGTTATAATAAATCCATTTTCATTCATAATTTTGTCTATTTGGGTGCCCTCTCTTTTCTTTTTATGAAGGCTGACTAGAGGTATATCAATTTTATTTTTTCAAAAAACCAACTCTTGGTTTCATTGATCTGTTCTGCTGTTTGTTTGTTGTTGTTGTTGTTGTTGATTCTATGTTGTTTATTTCTGCCCTGATCTTTATTATTTCTCTTCTTCTGCTGGGTTTGGGGTGCTCTTGCTGGTCTGCTTCTAATTCCCTGAGGTGTGCTGTTAGATTTTGTATTTGTGCTTTTTCTAGTTTCTTGAAATAGGCCTGGAGTACAATGCACTTTCCTCTTAGGACTGCCTTTGTTGCATCCCAAGGAGTTTGGATTGTTGTATTTTCATTTTCATCTGTTTCCATATATTTTCTAATTTCTTCTCTAATTGCCTGATTGGCCCATTCATTTTTTAGTAGAGTGTTCTTTAACCTCCATGTTTTTGTAGGTTTTTCAGACTTTTTCCTGTAATTGCTTTCAAATTTCATAACATTGTGATCTGAACATGTGCAAGGTATAATTTCAATACTTTTATATTTATTGAGGGCTGTTTTATGACCCAGTATGTGATCAGTCTTGGAGAATATGCCATGGACCCTTGAGAAGAAAGTGAATTCCATAGCCTTAGGTTGTAGAGTTCTAAATATACCTGTCGAATCCATCTGGTCCAATGTGTCATTAAGGTCCATTGTTTCTTTAGTGATTTTCTGTCTAGTTGATATATCCATTGCTGTAAGTGGAGAATTAAAGTCCCCTGCTATTAGTACATTCTTAAGATTGTTTCTGTTTGTGATTAATTCTTTTATGTATTTGGGTGCTTCTGAATTCGGTGTGTAGATGTTTGTAATTGTTAGTTCTTCCTGATGAATAGGTCTTGTAATTATTATATAATGCCCTTCTTTATCTCTTGTTACTGCCTTTACTTTAAAGTCCAATTATTCCAATATAAGTATGGTGACTCTAGCTTTCTCTTGACTTCCACTAGCATGATAGATATTTCTTCATTCCCTTGCTTTCAATCTGAACATGTCCTCAGCTCTAAGATGAGTCTCTGGTAGACAGCAAATAGATGGATTTTGCTTTTTTATCCGATACCCTATGTCTTTTGATTGGAACAATTAGTCCATTTACATTCAAAGTCGTTGAAAAATAAGGGTTTAGAGTCCTTGTGCTCTCTGTAGGATTCATGCTTCTAGTGGTGTCTCTGGTACCTTGTGTTCCTTGCAACATTTCCCTCATAGAGTCCCCCTTATGATTTCTTGTAGGGCTGGTTTAGTGGTGATGAATTCTTTCAATTTTTGTTTATTTGGGAAAATCTTTATCTCTCCTTCTATTTTGAATGACAGCCTTGCTGGATAGAGGATTCTTGGCTGCATATTTTTTCTGTTCATCACATTGAAGATTTCCTGCCATTTTTTTCTGGCCTGCCAAGTTTCAGTAGAAGGTATGCAACTACTCTGAAAGGTCTTCCTTTGTATGTTAGGGTCCTTTTATCCTTAGCTGCTTTGAGAATTCTCTCTTTAACCTTATATTTTGCCAGTTTCACTATATGTCATGCAGATTGATTCAAGTTACATCTGAGGGGAGTTCTCTTTGCCTCTCAGATTTCAATGTGTGTTTCCTCCTCAGATTGGGGAAGTTCTCAGCTATAATTTGTTCACGTCCCCCTTCAGCCTATTTTTCTCTCTCTTCTTCTTTTGGAATTCCTATGATATGGATATTGTTCCTTTTGATTGCATCACTCAATTCTTGAATTCTCCTTTCCTGCTTCTGGATCAATTTCTCTCTCTTTTTCTTGACTTCTTCTGTTTGTATAACTGTGTCTTCTAATTCACCTATTCTCCTCTCTGCCTCTTCAATCTGTGCAGTGGCTGCCTCCATTTTATTATGCACCTCATTTATTTTTAATTCATTTTTTAAATTCATCACAACTATTTTTCAGGTCCATAGTGTTTGTAGCAATAGCTTCTCTGGTGTCTTCCATGCCTTTTTCAAGCCCAGTGATTAATTTTATGACTATTGTTCTAAATTCGTGGTCAATTATTTTGCTTATATCTGTTTTTGAGCAATTCTTTAGCTGTCATTTCTTCCTGGAATTTCTTTAGAGGAGAATTTTTTCATTTTGTCATTTTGGCTAGCTTTCTGTCTCTTGTAAGTTTTAAAAGCTTGTTATGTGCTCCGCACCTGCGAGTTCTGCTATATTAAAAGAGGCTCATTGCCCACGGCCTGTTTGTTCAGTCTCTCCTGTCCCTTGGTCTCTCTTGTTGTGCCTTTGGTTGTTTTGTTTCCCTACTTGTAGTGATATTTCGGACTCTCCACTATATGTACTTTGGCTTGTTTCTTGAGGTAGCCCTGGAAAGGAATACAGACAAATAAACAGGGAACAAAAGCACAGACAAATCAAACAAGCAACCAAACTGAAAAGAAAACAAAAACAGCAAAAAACAAATGGCTATATAAAAGCATAAAACCAGAAATCTTAGCCAGAAATAAAAAGCAGGGTAGAGACCGTGCTGATGGAAGAGCCTATACAGAGACAGAAATGACAGGGGTGGGGAGAAAGAGAAATTGAACCTTGACCATGCAGACAGACTAAAAGACTTAATTCATAGAGAGAAAAAGGAGAACGTGGTAGGAGGTGAGGAGAAAAAAAACAAAGATAATGTTTCCCAGAGAAAGGATATAGTCTGATTATTCCAGAGAGAGAGAGACAGGAAGGTAACAACAGAGGTGTAGAATATGCATCAAGAGAATGGATTAAATGTGACTGTTTAAGCAAACCAATAACCAGAGTGCCCAGTCCAGTGGAGGGGAGAGATAAGAATGAGATAAGGGAAAATATATCTGAATAACAAGAATTGATCTAGAGTTAATCACGGCAATGCATCAATGTTGGTCTTGCCCCGGGCTCCAGTTAAAAAAAAAAAAAGCACTTCTCCAAGCAGATGGGCATGGTTTGGTGTAGGCAGGTCTCGCCTCCACTGTGGGTCCCCAGGGCACTCCCTAAGGCCCTCCTTTGGTGGTTATGGGGGGAAAAATGGCGGCTCCCCAGTCCATTCTCAAACCAAGCTTTGCAAGTCACTCTTGGGTCCTATCTCCCTGTACCACGGGTGTAGCTGAGGTGGGCCGTGTTCTATGTCCAAACCCTACCTCCTGTCCAGATCTCCCTGCACTAGTGATACCACCCGAAATGTAATCCCACAAGCCGGGCCGGTTCCTAGCCAGGGATTGAGTGCGGGGAGGAAAGGAGCAGTTCCTCCTGGTACTGACTGGGCCTGGGGCACCCAGCCCACGAGAGCACTGCAGCTAGAGATAGGATATCTCTCTGAATGCCCTGCGGTTAGAGTTGGGATGATAGGATCCCTCTCCATCCCGGGTGGAGAAGAGCTTTTTTCTCTTCTCCAGGGACAGTTCTCAGAGCAGTTTCAGCCACTCTTACTCTTTCTCTTCCCTGGTCTCTCCACAAAGGGGACTCCCTCCCCTCCATGCCTCCGGGTCCTGGCCCATTTTATCTTTCTCAGTTCGCTATCACACACCTATGAGGCTGTCTTCTTAGTGCACTCTGTCTCTCCTCCCAGACTCTTGCAGTTCAGTGTCCTTTGGCTTCAGCCCTTCTTTGTTTGAGAGATGTGAGCGGGAAGTACAGAGCTCCCTGTTTCGCTGGCATCTTACCTCCTCCTGGACAGGCCACCAGCCAACAATCTAGTTTAGATTAATACCAACTTGATTTCTTCGCAAAAACTTTGCTCCAATATAGTTCTGTTTACTTCCCTTTACTTTGTGCTATTTTTATCATATAAATTATATTTTTGTACATGGTAAACCCATCTACACAGTTTAAAAATTGTATATCTGTCTTTTAAATCATATAGGAGAAGACAAGAGTTAAAATGAAACATAATATCTATACTGTGTTTTATGTTTACCTGTGTAGTTACTTTACCCCTGCTCTTTTTTTCACTATACAGAGACCGACATGATGGGGAAGGGTGGGGCTCAAAACCATGAACCACAGGATTATTACCTGAGCCAAAACCAAGAGTTGGACGCTTAACCCACTGAGCCACCAAGGTGCCCCTCCTCAATTTTCCTTTTAATTTCTGTTTGTTGATCAGCCTCTTGTTAGCCCAAAGGGTTAAACACTTACACTGATTTTCTTCAACAGCACAGTGCTCGGAGAGAAGATTGTTTGCACAGAAGCAGCTCTGAGCCATGAAATAAAATGCCCTGAATATGGAATCGTTTAATGAGGTGTCAGATAAGGCAAAATAGTGACAATTTTCTGGGTGTGGACATTTCAGGGAATTTTAAACCGTATCTGTTAATAGACTGGTAGTTTATACAGCTACCAGAGTTGTGAGGCTCTTCATTTTCAAGGCTACTCCAAAACCTGAGAGGGTAATGAAGGAGGTTAACGGAAAAGTGAGATAATTAGCTAAAGTTAATTTCCGGAGTTTTGATAAGGACAGTTTTGCCAGTTTTGCATTGCTTTTGTGAAGAAGTTATTTTCAAAGACCTTTACCATTCCAAATACTGAGCTATGTTTTTTTTTAAAGACAAATACCATATGATTTCATTTACATGTGGAATCTAAAAAAACAAAATGATAAACAAAGAAAAAGCAGAATCAGACCTAAAAATACAGAGAACAAACTGATGGGTGCCAGAAGGGAGGAAAGGAAAGGGGTGAAGGGGAGTGGGCTTCCAGTTAATGGAATAAGTCATGGGAATAAACAGTACAATATAGAGACTATAATCAATGATATTGTGATAGCAATGTGTGGGGACAGATAGTAGCTACACTTATGGTGAGGATAGAATAATATATAGAGTTGTTTAATTACTTACTATGTTGTACATCTGAAACTAATATAGTATATGTCCACTATACTCAAAAAAAGTTTAAAAGTAATTCAAATAGTACAAATAGAACAAAAGAGTATTGTAAATAAGGTTTCTACCCTATACCTCTATACCTCAGATACCAACCAGAATACTAAGTAGTGTTAATAGTTACTGTGGCCTTCATAAATGCATGCCTAGACAACATATAGATAGATAGACAGATAGATAGATAGATAGATAGATAGATACATAGATAAAAGATCTGTATTTCCTTTTATATGTATAGAAATAAACTGTATGCTCTATTAGTCACCATTTTTTCCCACAGGGTAGTTTACCTTAGATAGTGATACATGGAAGTGTCTCAGCTTATTGTTGTTGTAGTTTGGTATCCCACAGATGCAATTTAAACATTAATGTTATTTAAACATTTTCTGGTAACAAATGATCTACCGTTTTGTTATTTCAAACAATGATTGGAGGAACATTATTGCATGTAGATCTTTTTGATCGTGGACCGTGTGTGCTTGCATTACTATAGGATAAATTCCAACCTATGAAATGAAATGTTTAAATTTTGATAGGTGTTGAAAAATTACATCTGCAATGACACTTCATTTTATCCTTCTGTTTGTGGTAAAAGAGAATGTGGTTTCTCCTTACCCTTACCACATTGTATTATCAAGTATATTGTGCCAATTTCAAAGATGAAAAAAATACTTGTTTAATTTCCTTCTTTCCTAATACCCTTTTATGTATTTGTAAGTCTTCTTCCTTCACGCATCATACACACCACACCAGAGTGCTTCTTTTCATATCCTTCACTCATTATTTTAACTGAGATTTGATATGTAATAGCTCTTTGTGAGGTAGGTAATTAGACTTCTGGTCTGCTTTATATATCACAAATATTTGTTTCTCTAGCTGATTATTTGTCATTTGGCATAGTTTACAGTATTTTTTTCTTTGTTAATTTTTTTTAAGTAGTCAAATTTTCCAGTCTTATTCCTGTCTTTATGTCTTGCTTAGAAGGGCATTTGCTTCTTCTCAGTAAAAATTCATCTCTTTTTTCTTCCAGAAACTTACTGTTCCATTTATTTGTTTGTTTGTTTTGCTGGTTTGTCATTTATGAGTGCTAACTAGTTGTTTCTAACATTCCCTTCTGATTTAAAATGCCACTTTTTGTAGGTACTAAATTCCTTTATGTAGAGAGGATATTTCTGGACTGTTTATTCTTTTCCATTGATTTCTTTGCCAATTTGTCCCCTCTCTAGTGCCAAAATTTTAATGTGTATTTTTCCATATGACCTTTAAAATCGGCATGTCTAGTTCTGTTTCCCTCTTGATGAAAAATTTCTGTTGTTACTTTTGTTGAGATTACATTAAAACAGTGATCTCGATTTTTGTATGAATGTCAGAATGATGTGGAAAGGTTGTTAAAAGATAGTTTGCTGAGTTTCTGATTCACTGAGTCTGAGTTGGAGCTATGGAATTTGCATAGCTAAAAAATTCAAGTGGTGATGATACTGCTTGTCAGGGGCACCCTGCTTTTGGAACAACTACAGTAATTATATTTTAATTTTGAGATAGTTGTCATCCCTCCACTACTCATTCTGACAACAACGTGTGTTGTTCCACTTATGTTCTATTTTCTCAGAGTTTCAGCATTTTCTTTTTATTGATACTACTTATATTTTAAATTTATTCCTATGCATTGTAATAAAGGCTAGTTTATAATTATCACTTAATATCAGAGACACCCCCTTACTTTGCAGTTTGTGAATTATCAGTTTAAATATTTATGGTTAGCTAGCCTTGTTCAACTTCTTGCACTGCAAGTAGGGGTTAATATTAAGTTACCCTCTGGGAAAATGGAAAAAATGTTGGGGAAAGCAAGGAAGGTGAGCTTTGATAAGCAGATGTTACTTAAGGTTTTGCCCCTCATGGCTTGAAACTGTTTCCTTCATGTGGTTCTACTGCTGGAAAAATTAGTTGGCATAATCAGCTCTTCTAAAGTGTAGTGAAACCTCTGAAAAGTATAGGCCTTACTTAACACATAAGGTGAATTAATAGTATTTTGATGTTTCATTTATATAGATAGAGATTGGGTTGTATATGTAACTTTAGAGGCCAGAGGACATTCCCAGGAAGGATGTAAGTCTTTGCAAATTTCAAAGGCAAAGGATGAAGGAATAGATGAAGACTAACAAAAAGATACTCTTACAGAATTTAAGTGTCTTTCAGGACCATCTACTATGTCTTATTGCCTAGACTGAGGACATCTGAAGCTTATCTTTAAGATCTGCAAGATAAATTCAGTATAAATATTCCTACAAAGTAGTATAATCCAAATTAGTATCTCCCATTCGGCATAGTATCTTTTCTCCTCTCCTTCTATTGGTAAAACAAATAAATAAAATAAAAAGAACAGAGAACACATGTTCTCCATCCTGTTCTTCGGTAACAGGAACATATTATGCTATAGTTGAGGATTTTCTGTAGTAGAATACTAGCTCTCCAGAGATGTTCATATTCTAATCTCCAGAACCTGTGAAATGTTACTCTACAAGACAAAGGGGAATTTAGGTTGCAAACGCAGTTAAAGTTGCTAATCAGCTAACCCTTGAAAGAGAGAGATTATCATGGATTATTCAGGAGGGCTCCCTATAAACAAAAGGGGTAGTAAAAGTGGAGAGAAGGGGCCAGGAGAGGGGGTAGGAACATTTCAGGTGAGGACTCTTCCTGCTCTTGTGGGCTTTGAAAATGGAGGACAGGAACCACAGCGAAGAAACATGGGCTCTCTCTAGAAGCTGGAAAAGGGGTGGTAGCTGGTTCTCCCTAAGTACCCACAGAGAGGAATGCTGCTGTGTCCAGCCTTCACCCAGTGAGACCTACGTAGAGTCATTGTCCTATAGAACAACAAGGTAGTAAAAAGCATTGTTTTAAATCATAAGTTTGTGGTAATTTGTTTTGGCAGCAAATAGGAAATTAATGCAGTTATTAAACTATTAGGACACAGCACTCACAAATACTGATGCTTCGTTGTCTTAGTAAACATTTACAGCAGGTAAAATGCTTAATATGCTACATGCTTCATTTTTCTTTTCTTAAATTTTTAGAATTTGTCCATACATCTAAAAGGTTACATTTTTTTTCGAATTAACATCAAAAATTTTGGAAGTTTAGTATCTCAGAGTTTATTTCGGGGAATGCTTATCTGTGAATCTGGTCTATCTGCAGAGTGATTAAGGACCGCATTGGTATATCAGCCTGGAAAACAGCTGAGTCAGAATTAAGATTGAGCGCTTTGGAGTTGGATGCTCAGAGACCTAAAACCTCTGTTGGGACTGGATGTGTGATATTGGATAGGTTATCTAACCTCTCTGTGCCTCTTTTTCCTTATAATAGAGCTTAAATCATAAGGTTATGGTGACGATTACCTGAGAGGATATATGTGTAGCACTTAGCATGGTTCTGGCCCACAGGCAGAAAAATTATAAAGTGATGACACAGAATCTCAAAAAAAAAAAATCATTGTGTTGCCTTTCATCGTAAAAGCAAAAAATCCAAACAACTCAAGACTTCCCAAAGACATAAGTATAGCAATCGGCATTCCTATTGGCATTCTTAAATTATCAAGTATAAGGATTTTTAAAAAAAATTATTTTAAAGATCTTTAAAATGATGTGAGTATTGGTGCTTAAAGTGGCAAGTTATTTTGTACCTGGAAATTTAACTTACATGAAATTTATATCAAGAGTGTCAAATGAACCAAACATTTATAAAGTGTATATTTATTGACTGAAACCTTAACTCCTCCACTTTTTGTTCATCTATTCAGCCATGAACCACTTCACCTTTCTTAGCCTAAGTTTCTTCTATAAAATTTAGGTAAATGGAATAGCTACCTGACAGTGTGGCTGGGAGGATTAGAGACAGTGTATTTGAAGCACCAACTATCCTGCACAGGAGTGCTCAGTAAGTGCTGGTTATTCTTGGTTATTATTTTGTCCTCCTCTGAAACTGCATTGCCTAAAAGCAGTGATGACATAATTATGAAATACTCTGGGTCCTTCTGAACTTCCTTTATTTTAGTCTCTATTACACCTGATAGTACTACTGAACTTAAAATTGTCTCCTTTCTCCTTTTCTGGTGTTCTTTCTACCCTTTGGTTATTTTTTTTCCCCAGGCTTTTTTGCTTACTCTTCTTTCTTTGCCCAATCCTTAAATATTGGTGTTTCCCAATTTCTATAGTTTTTTAAAATGTTCTTTTTCCCCTACAAATTGTTTCTGAGTATGATATGCTTCTTACACCAGCTGAAACCTTTCCTCTGAGCACGAGTTGTAAGTCTCAGAGGCCTCTTCTAATTGGACATTATCTAAAAGTGAACATAGTCATCCTCTACATACGTTTTCCCCACTCTGTTACCCATGTTGGCAATGCTGTTCATTCATTTGTTCAGTCATTAATGATTTAAACATTTATTGAATGCCTACTATGTTCTAGGCTCTGAGGGTACAGTAGTGAAGTAAACAAATTAACAAATCTTTACACCTCAGGGACTGTATTTGTAGTGGATGAGACAAAGGAAATAAATACATTGTGTATCTGATATAAATTCTGTAGGGAAAAATAGAGCAGGAAAGAGAACTAAGGAGGACCAAGATGTGTATAAAAGTTACATTTCTAAGTAGGATGCTTAGGAAGGCATCATTAGAAAGTATCATTTGAGCAAAGACCTGAAGAGGTGAAGGAGCAAGCTATGTGGACATTTGGGGGAAAATTCTTCCAGGATGATGAAATAGCAGCTGCACATGGAGTATGTGTCTGGCATTCTGGAGAAACAAAGAGGTAGCCATCATGTCTGGCTTGTGGGAGAGAGCGGTAAGAGAAGAGTCAAAGACTTTATAGGGACCGTGATTGTCCTGACTACTCATTTTCTTAAAAATCCTTCGCTACTTATTCTGTCACTTTCCTTTATTTTCTTCCTCTTACCTCTAGTGAGTCACCAAGTTTTATTGGTCTATATTACTGTCCCCTCCATCCTCTTTATTCTCCCTGCCTTTTCTTCAGTTTTTTGCCTTTGCCTTCCTTCAGGCCTTTTTCATTGGCACCTGATTGGCTGCTAACTGCACACTTCTTATTCAGCACCCATTCAAGAGCTATTTTTTTGAACAACTTCTATGTTCTAGGCCCAGCACTAAGTATTGCAAATATAAGGGCCATCAAGCTTGCCCTTAAAAAATTCATGGTAACTGGAAAGAGAATAATACAGGCAGAAACATGACAGTGAAATAAGCGATTTGAGAAGGGAAGTACAGGCCCTCTTAGTCACGATGGATAGGTAGCTCCAATTTATGAGGGTTAGTGCAAGCTTCAAACAGAAATTACCTTCCTGTTAAGATCTAAAAGATAATTGGAGCAGTTAGGTCATCCTAGAGGTGATGGCATTTTTAGGGGTCATGTGAAGTATGACAGGAAGATGCTGAGTGGAATAATTTCAAAACATATGATGTCTTGTATGAGATCTTTGAGAAGAATAAGCAAAAAGAATTTGGAAGTTTTGTTGGAAGTTATGATTAGAGATACTCTTTTGAGCTTCTTCATATTGGATTTTGAATCTCAGTCTATCATAATTTATTCTTTTTTGTATCAGTTCTTTAAGAATTACAAAAGAATTATTGCCCTCTTTTTGTCTCTCCTCTTAGCTTGTATGGCATTTTATTTGTACTTCTGGTGTTATGGTGATTTGTGTGTATTTTATATCCCCTAGTGCTTATTTTCCTTAAAACATCCAGATGCACCCGAAACATGTATTGAGCATAGTAGGGTTTCAAATGTTATGATATTGATTTAAGGGAGAAGACCTAATTATCTTCTTTAATATTACTTTAATAGAAGAACTATGCTGTTATACTACTAACAATATGAAAGTCTAAATAACGAACAAATCCTATTATACATGAAGAGATACCTACATAAGAATTAGTAATGACACCTGGGTTGCTCAGTCAGTTAAGCATCCAACTTTGGCTCAGGTCATGATTTCATGGGTTGTGAGTTCAAGCCCCATGTTGGGCTCTGTACTGATAGCTCAGAGCCTGGAGCCTGTTTGAGATTCTGTGTCTCCCTTTCCCTCTGCTCCTCCCTCACTTGCTCTCTCTCACTCTCTCTCTCTCTCTCAAAAATTAAAAAAATTTTTTTAAAGAATTAATAAATCATTTATAGCTTTAGGAGCCAAGTTTTATCAACAAAACAGGAAATGCTTTTGGTAGGTAAGCATTTGTTATTTCCTCAGAGATATACTTCATACTATTTAAATTTCAGTGTTAAACTAGTAGTATCCTTTTATTCCCATAGTCTATTTGGAGAAGTAAGCAATACCATTTCTAATATCTATCCTTAAAGCAAGAAAGAAGGAAGAAAGAATGGAGGGTAGGTAAATAGGTGAGCAGAGAAAAGAATTTAAAATTTGTATCATGTGTAATACTGTCTTCTCACAGTCTCCTACAGTGGTAGGCTTGGAAGCAGAGGACCTGGAGTGTCAGGTTCCTAATAAACCATAGAGCACCAAGCCTATTCAGAAAACCAAAGTGTGTGCTGATCAGGATACCGTGCAAATCAGACTGAGCTGGGGTGAAGTTAAACTTCTTTTCACTTTTCCCCACTGTATCAGTCCTTTCAGATGCATATGAATTTAAATAGTGACAGACACACTTGACATTTTACCTTTTAGCCAAGTTGAGGTGTATGTCAGCATTCTTCACAGTAATAATTTGTTATGTCATAAGATCCAATAGCATTTATAGAATAAAAGCCAAGCTTGTAAACCTTATATTGTACCCTATTTTGTACTATGTTAAATGAATACACTCTGCTTTTTCCCAGGAGGAAATTGTGGTTTGATTTCTAATTAATATTTAGTTGAAAAATATCTTCAAAATAACTTTTACAGGTGTTATTTTGGAAAACTTGACTTTTTCATGATTTCTTCCTTGCATTTTCCATATATAATATGTAATATATCTTCCAATTTCGATAATATATAGTATGATCAAAATTGGGTAACATATTAATGTTATTTATTGAGTGTGTTTGATCTGATTTGAATTAAAATCTGTTTGGAAGTGAATGTTATAAAGTAGGAACTTCTATGTAGGTGTTCTTGGTCATTGCACTAGTCCTCTCTTAGACTTTTGGCATTCATTATTCCATTAAAAAGGAAATAACTGAAACCCCCAATCCCAATTGATTCTTTATTTTGGTAATTTACTGTTTTAGAATTGGATATACATTTCTTCTTCAAAAGGAACTGGTAAATAGAACTAGATTCCTAGGGCATCATTCCCAGAGATCACATTATCCTAGTCACCTGGAAAAGAGGTCTCGTCTGATTTTGGCTTATTGTTGACAGCTACATCACTGGAAATGAGAGAAACTCCTAGAAAAGAGAATTTCAGAGGGAACTTACACCTGGTAACATTGCTGAGACTCCCATGCAGTTTCTATTTTGGTGATGATATTTTGAAAAAAGTCTTACATGTTACATTGCTGTGCCATCATCATGATGGTATGTAAAACATTCATTTCTTAAACTTTGCCCAAATCGTAATTTTTCTTTGTCTCAATTTCCTCACATATGTCCACTTTAATACATGGCACTGGTATCTTATAAGCTACCTCAATCACTTTGTAATAAACCGGGACAAATAAATAAATAATCATTTTACAATATTATATGTCCTCATTTTAACACAACTGTAAGCCATTATCAGAGATGCAACAGAGCAGTGTGGAAAGACGGAGCAAAGCATTAGATGGGTTCAGGTTCTAGTTCCACAGTTTTCCAGTCGACAGAGCTTTGACCTCTCTTACTCTCTCAGTTCTTGCATCTACTAAATGAGGATGATAACACCTATACGCAAAGATTTTGATGGTGATTAAATTACTTTCTATTTGGAAAGTATGTGACATAAAGTTAATTAAATATTAACAGACAGAAAGTTAGTTAAATATTATTTGGATCCAGGTCAGATTTTCACAAGTTGAGAAAAGAAATTTCATTTTGTCCTTTTGAAACCTATAATCTCTCTGGCAAATTATTATAGATTGTCTCCTTCACTAGAAATATGAGGCTAGGTATTGCCGATTCTGAGCATCTGATTTGTGAAGGCATAACAAATGCCGTCTTTGTACAGCGCTAACGCTGTATTCCTCTGGAGAGGAAGGCTTGTTCCTTGAGCCTCCATGTTGCCTCTATGTCAGTGGGCATCCTTCCTCTATGGCAAAAGGACATTCTCTAAGCCTCCAAAGCAGGAATCTAAATCACATTTTGTTATAAAACCTGTGCTAGAAATTGAATTAATTTATTATGATTCCCCCCCAAAAGCTATTTTATTCTTAACATAAACAGTGCATTTTTAAGACTACAAATATATTCACTATATTCTTTATTGAAAATGGGTCTTTTTTTCAGGTGGATCTAGACTAAAGTGAAATAAGTCAGGCAGAGAAAGACGGATACCATATGTTTTCACTCATGTGGATCAGGAGAAACTTAAAAGAAGACCATGGGGGAGTGGAAGGGGGAAAAATAGTTACAGAAAGAGAAGGAGGCAAACTTTAAGAGACTCTTAGATACTGAGAACAAACTGAGGGTTGATGGGAGGTGGGGGTGAACAATGGCTGTGATACGGAAACCAACTTGATGATAAACTATACTAAAAAGAAATAACTGCATGGATTGATGGAGAGCCATAGAAGTGCTTTCCTCATATTATTTACTTGTAGTTTTGGGGGAGAAGTAAAAAACAAAAACAGGAAACAGGAAAAAACTAGATTAGAATACTGGTTAATTTATTTTAAAAGATTCATTTCACTTCCCCTGTTTTCCACAATTTGATTTTAGAAGGTATGATGTTTAGAAAATAGTTCTATCTTTGAGACTGAATTGCTGTAAATTTTAAAAATTACAATTCAGTTGTATATCATATTAATGAAATTGTTAAAAATAGTCTAAGGCATAGTTCTTAACAAATACCCATAATAAAAACATCTTTTCCTGACTATTCTTTTAGTAAGAAAATTAATTAAAAGTAGAGATGTACAGATTTGAAATATGTTCATCTTGGGAAGAGGTGCAATGCTAGTAATACTTCCTACAGATATTATTTATGTGACAATGTGTTGTGGAACTCAAATGAAAAGCTTTGAAAATTGGGGAAAAAAAACTTAGTAAGTATTCAAAATTATGTGTAAAAGAAATCTGGGAAGAAATTATGAGACCTGGATCCTTGCCTTTTTATCACTATGACCTTGGACAAGTCAACCTTTTTAGTTCTGTTTCCTCCTCTGAAAGATGAAGGCAAGGTCTGAAGGATTGCTAAGATTCCTTCCTGCTGTAAATCTCTATTACTGTTATTAAAATTTGATAGGATAAGAAATTAGGTACGCTGTAAATAAAATAATTGTTTTATTCAAGGGCTATTAATAGTATAGAATTTTATATCGCAAATTCATCTATTAAAACATAAAAATTTAAGGGGCACCTATGTGGTTCAGTTAGTTAAGCGTCCGACTTCAGATCAGGTCATGATCTCGCACTTCATATGTTGGAGTCCCATGTCGGGCTTTGTGCTGACAGCTCAGAGGCTGGAGCCTGCTTCAGATTCTGTGTCTCCTTCTCTTTCTATTCCTCCCCCGCTCATGCTCTCTCTCTCTCTCTCTCTCTCTCTCTCTCAAAAATGAATAAACCTTTAAAAAAGTATAAAAATTTTATTTTACTCCTTTTTCCTAAATGTTTGCTGCTTTATGCACTGTATTTCTTTACTAGACTTACTCTTTTTGAGAAAGAAAATATTCTTCTTAGGTGACTCTCTTCCTCTTATTTCCTGTTAGCTCTCTCCACCGCCTGCCCAAGCACCTTCCCCATGCATTCAGACTGAAAGTTAAGTTTGACAACCACACAACCCACAGAGTAATTGCAGAGGTGCCTTGACAAATTCCAGGCACTACTCTCTGCAATAGAAATAGACCAATGCTTGGCAACTATCTTGCAAAAATATCATTCAGAGGAAGTAAATACATGCATAATTGTCCCAAATAGTATGTATGGTTTCTAGCCTTGCACAGTTTGGGGGGTAAATGTCATTTTTTCATTTTCACACACACATTTTCCACCTTTTTTTCTCTGAAAAAAATAATCACAACTATAAATCCATTTTACAGCTATAAATATTAGTCTTAGAGAAAGATATATAGTTTACATACACTTAGCTTTTTCAGTATGTTTAGCTTTCAGAAGATCATTACTCTTGAATAAACCCACCTTAGTGGGACATATGTGACCAAAGATGTCCTTATCTGGCCCACAGAACTCAAGGCTTATCCATCTAGTCTGTTGTAGCTATCCGGTGACTGCAAGCACTAATACAGCTTATAGAGTCAAGATCCAGAAATAATAATCCATCAGACTTGGCATCTCATTGACCAAAGGAGCTCTGGAATTTGGTGAAACCAGGACCAGTACCTGAGCCCTCCAATTGGGCACCTATCACCATACTTGAGAAATGTAAATGCCATAGCATACTCTAAGAACAGTAAGATTCAAGTCAGACAAATACTGAGGGGAGCCAAGAAAGGCTTTAAAGATGAGAAATATTTCAAAATGGAATACAAAAAAATTGTACTTGGGTTGGGGGAGTATTTCTTGGAGAAATTATTTGTGGATTCTCCAAATGACTTTAATCCATAGTTCACTTTTTTTTTATAGCATGTGCCTTCAAGTTGCAATAGAAATATACACATTTACTAGGTGAACAGACTGATTACTTGAGATAATGATTCATATCTTTTGTTCTGATGGGTGTTTGTTCTTGCTTTGGTTTGGAACATAATAGGGATCTATAAGGATGATTTCTTTTTTTAAAAAAAAAATGTAGTTTATTCATTCTCTCATAAAAAAAAAAAAAAAACTGCACAATCACCACAGTTAAAGTCACCGTACAGCCTTTACTCATGTTGTCTAATCTCCAGCACACTTATTGCTGGCACCAATATTGGCTTTCAGTCCCCCTGACCTTCATTCTGTTCTTGCATTCCTGTGCTGTTTTCTTGACATCTTTTTCATCTCACACAGGCCATGTCATGCAAGTCTATGTTTGGGTTCATTTTTCTTTGCATAATCCAAGAAATCATAAATCATGCCAAAGTCAGTTGTCTTGCACCACCAAAATGGGTTCTGAATCCAAATACAGAGATGAAATATGGTGTGGTCTTATAATTTTGGCTAGTTTTTCCCAAAATGTTGTCTTAGGTACTCTTGCCTTTCTAGAGTGAATAACATCACTGACCATTTGTTTCTGCTGAAGTAGTTGTTTCGTCGTGAACTTCCTTGTCCATATAATTACTGTGTTGTTCAGGATGTCATCTGAGTTTCAAGCAGCTGGGAAGGAAAAAATTATTTCCTGAAAAAGTTAAATCACAGGCTGATATTATTCCTTGAACTTATATATGTTTCCTAGTGTATAGTCCCATGTTCCTATTTTGTTAGCATTTTATTAGAAGTTATACACTATAGGTAATGCTTAAATATTATAAGCATACTTTATACTTCCAGGTAAAACTGGCTTGCCAAAATTTTTACCAACATTTAGGGCTAAATTTACTTTGTCAGAATGATCACTGTGTTGATTACAGGGTGTCTAACAGTTTTGCTGTTGCAACAGTTAATGTGATACTGTTTTCATACACCCTTTTGGCCCCTTACCACTTTGTGTACATCAGTCTTCCAAAGACCAAACCATAGGACTACCTTTGACCTGCTAGAAACCACTGGGATTAGACCATAATCAATGACTAACAGGTTTCAACTTCCTTGGCCCTAGCTTAGACAATTCTGAGACCTATACCTTATGCCATTTGCCAGTTTCCCCCATAAGATTAAGTTTCAGTTGGCTTCTGTGACAGCTAGCCTAAAAATGTACCCTATATTAGCTGTTTGCCTTCTTTTATCACCTTCCCCATTTCCTTGCTGGTTCTTCTGAACCCCCCAAATGAAAAAAAAAAGTACACTCAGTCTTAGTCTCAGAGTCTGCTTCCTTAGAAACCCCACTAGGACAACTACCTAAGAAACCCAAGATAAGAATCCTTCCCATTTAGGCTGGTGTTATTTATTATATACTGTTATGATAAATTGTTTAGAGTAAATGGACAGTTATAAAGATGATTTATTTGAATTTGTTTGATACTGAAGATATATAGTATGATAGATCCCTTTTAATATTTTTGTGGCCCCAAATGGAGAAAATAATTTATTAGCCATCGAATATAAGTAAAACTTAACAAAGTTTTGTAAGTTCAAGGATATTGTATAGTCACCCTTCCGTTGAGACTCTACACATAATTTTAAAATACTGAAGTCAATATATAAAGTTTAAAAATGGAAGTAAGGAAAAAATGCATTTAACCAAAAAAATTGAACGTAATTCTAACAAAAAATTTTGTGAGATCTACAGTCTAAACTAAAACAAATCTTAATACCCTTAAAATCCTTAATTATAAATATTTACAGATACCTAAAATGATAAATAATTTAAAATAGCAAAGTAATAAGATTTTAGGATACTGAAAAGTAGTATTTGGAGTATTTAATATACCAAATAAAAATATAAAATACTTAACATTTGCCTTGATACTGAGTAAAGTGTAACAAAAAGCTCAAATGATTACAGATAATCTGAAAGTACTAAGAACATTAGATGGAGACCATTTATCACACCAAAAACTAAATTTAAAGAGCAATCTTTCAAGCTAAGAAATGGCCACAGGAAGAATTCAGAGAAGTCTCAAGGATGAAAGGAAGTACTAGGTGTAGTCTGAAGAAGATGGGAGTCAGGCAGTAGCTGAACTTAATCTCCATGGAACAAATATGCCCATTCTTTTGATCCCTGGGAAAGGGGCCAGACAAGAGCCTGGTCACAGCTGATAATTCATATTTGGGAGCCTAAGTCCATGCAAGTTGTCCTTGGGCCTATTTGCAAACTGTTTTTAAAAAGACACTTAACTGAAAGAAAAGGGAGAAACCAAGCTCTTGTAAGGGACTCCTGACTTCCTCCTGCATTTCCCATTCCTTAAGTAATGTTTTGTAGAAGCTGATGATAGATATGTAAATAAGGAAAGAAAAGGTAATTCAGGAGCATTAAGTGTGATCAAGAACCCATGATAGCATTTAAGCCTTTGACGGTAGACAGTCTGTATCTCCACAAATCTATCTTAAGCTGCTTTTCTTCAAGCCTCCAGTATGCAAAATAAATTGGGTAAATTTTTTCTTCTTTTGCTCAATTTAATTTCTATCACAAGTTGAGAAACTACCATGTGATTTTCCCTCAATGGTTTGATTTTTAAAAAGGTTTATATGTTTTTTGAATCCGACTACTCCAAAGACAATACTGTATTAAGAACAAAGGCCCTTGGGCCCGGCTGCATAGGGTGAAGGCTGGCTCTGCCACTTATAGCTTCTGTAACTTAAAGCATGATACTTCGCCTCTCTATTATGATTTCCTTATTTGTTAAGGGGGCATAAGAGCATACTATTTCATAAGGTTGCTTTGAGGATTAAAATTCTTAAAATAGCACCTAGCATATATGAATACTCAGTAAGTTTTTGTCCATGTATGAAAACAGTATAGATGAAATTAGAATTTCTAAAATTGTTGAGATACATTACTAGTTTTATATAAGATCATTATGAGGAAAATGCATTCTTAATTACCAGACTACTGATTTCAAAAATGAATGTTGCAACATGACCCGTTTGTGAATAAAGGACTGCAGTTTTGCTTGTTTTTCCATGTAATATTTACAGTTGACCTTGGAATAACCCAGGTTTAAACTGTGTGGGTTCACTTACACACAGGGTGTTTTTCAGATAAACACAGTACTGTAAATGCACTTTCTCTTCTTTATGATTATCTTAATAACATTTTGTTTTCTCTAGCTTACTTTATTGTAGGAATACAGTATATCATACATTACTTGCAAAATATGTTAATTGACTGTATTCCCAAGGTATTAGTTTACGGTATTAGTAAGGCTTCTGGTCGACAGTAGGTTACTTGTAGTTAGGTTTTTGGGAAGTTAGGCCTTCTATGTGGATTTTTGACTGCATGTAGGTTTGGCACCCCTACTCTGCTTTGTTTCAGGGTCAATTGTACATTATTGGTAAAATGAGGGGGGAGTAAGTGGTATCCCTACATTGCTAATAGGCACTTTATGTTATTTCACACAATCCACAATAAGCTCTAGTAAGTAGTTAGTAATAACTATTTCAGAAGAGGAAGTTGAAATTTCAGAAAAGACCAGTGACTTACCTAGGTACTATAGAGCTACTATAATGTATAATGTATTCTGACTCCAAATGCAAAGCTTCTGCAACTATCCCTGTTTCATTAACAAAGGAGAGATTTGTAACTTAACAACTGGTATGGTGTAGGCACTAATTTGGGTGGATCCCAGGGTCTTACTGGCCCCCAGCTCTGCCAGGTCTTATCTCCTTAGGGGTTAGAATGTGGATACGTCTTCTTGGTGGGAGTGAGGTCCCTAGAGAAGGGTACAAGTGGAGAGGAATAGAGACCAGTGACCATTTTCTAACAAGTATGGAAGCCTTTTACTATTTAGTATTTTAAAAACTGGTACAGCAACTCTGTTCATTCTGACCAAACTTTAGATATATCAAAATATATAATTTTGATTAACCTAATATTATAACTATGTATATAAAAATTTAAGTACTATATTAATTTGTGGGGGTTGTTGGTTTTTATAAGACACATTTTTAGGATCAGGCAAAATGGAATATTCTTTCCTTGAAAGTTCTGCTAAACTGTTATTATATATACAGTCCTTTCCCATTGATTGATTGATCAATAGGCAGTTAACATAGATTGCCTTTATTTACAGTCAGCCATTTTTAAAAATTATGAACTTGCAATAATATGATGGAAGAAGTTTGTACCTTACAGTACTTGGCCAAAAAATTTATTAACTTATTGTAAATATCATAAAGGACTTTGTTGGTTTTCTTCTCTTCTAAATGTGAATTTGCTCTCATTTATAACCTTCCTCTTATTATGTCTTCTTTATCAACATCCAAGAAGAATAAAACAGTGATGATTTTTTTTTACCTAATAATCTACATAGTATATACTCAAATAAAGACATAATCTCTCAAGAATCTGGGAGCAACAAAAATCACTTACAGTGTTTATTCCTCTTTCACCTTTTTTGTGTGGTGGTAAAATTATTTGAAATACAGGTTTTAGTCAGTGAGTACATTGTTTCTTGGTTTGTAATGCAATATTTTATAGAACTAAGTGAAAGTTAACTCTAGTGCTTTTAGTTTAAACCATAAGAAATTTCCCATCTTCAGTCTTTTTTGAACAATAAAACAATTTCACCTGGTTCAATCCAAAAGAGGCATCCCAACATATTGAGATATATTTTTAATTTTCTATATGAATGAACTGAACATTTCATTTTATTTTTGTTTCAGTTGCTCTCTGTTGCAATGAACTCATCAATAGATATTTTAAAATGTTGCATTTTTAATTTTTACTGAACATGAACCTACCATACTGTTTTACTTCCATGAACTAATTTGCAATTCACTCTAACAAGTAAAAATTCGATTTTATTGTGACTGTATCAGGGCACCTGGATGGCTCAGTCAGTTAAGCATCTGCTTTTGGCTCCAGTCATGATCTTACAGTTTGTGAGTTTGAGCCCCACCTCGGGCTCTGTGCTGACAACTCAGAGCCTGGAGCCTGCTTTTCTGGTTCTGTGTCTCCTCTCTCTGCCCCTCCCCTCTTGTGCTCTGTCTCTCTCACTCTCTCTCAAAAATAAATAAACATTAAAGAAAAATTTATTGTGTCTGTATCTACAGGGGTATCTACAACTATATTCTCAGTGCTAAGGAATCATCAGAAAAATCACAGCATTATAAATGCTACCAATATAAGGAACATTTAATATTTGATTAATTTTAAGTAGCATTTTAAGCTTTGAGAGGGAGAGATGGTATTACGACTTAAATCACTCTTCCAGAGCAAAATGACCTATAATGTTTTGGTTTAAACATTTAAGTAGTTATTTTTCTGCATAGTCATTTCAGTTCATTATAAACACAGAGGAGATGAAACAAATCTCTGGAAATTCTTTAATTTTATATGTATAGTTTTTTTATTTGTTACCTTTCAAAGATCTAAAATGATACTCCATTTATTTTTTGTGTATCTCAAAAAAGAAACTTGATAAGGCAATCCTTTAAACATGGAAACAAGAGTGACTCAAGCTCTTTTTGGTTGCACTTGCTCATATTTAGATTTCATTTTCTGATTTCTCAATTATCTTTCACGGAGTCAGAAATGACCCCATTTTTGTTTACTTCTGGAGGTAATTTGTATAATCTAGACACCTTTTTCTGTTTATAAGGATTTTATTCTTGTGTCAATGTGTTGTTTTCTCTAATAAAAACTCTTCATTATTTGGCAGGTTGGCATAATACTCAACTGATCTTGGTAGGATTTGAAATATTGTTCTTTTGGTAAAGCTGTTTCCAGACATCATAAAATCAGGCATTACTACTGGCTCATAAAATTCCTCATGTAATATGATTTCTTTTGCTATTATGAGTGACTGCACTAAAAATCTGCAGAAAGTCAGAGCTTGATGTTTTCCCCAAACACTCACTGGTGACCTTGATCCTCCAGTCACACTAACCTCCTTTTCAGACATCACTAAGGATGATAACTCCTATTCTGTGCATTTATTTGCATTTTCCCTGCTTGTTATTGTTTTTATTTCAATGTGTTGACATGTGAGGATATCACCTCCTTATACAGGGTTCTAACGTCTCTCCCTGATATCTTTTTGTTTTTATTGGAAATCATGGTAGAACTTGATTTTTTTCAAAATGCAACTACTTACGGCTTTTTTGTTTATTATTCTGGCTAAAGGCTCTTCCCTTAGGATAATACTGGAGGATTTGTTTCCATTAATGAAGACCCTTCATTTTGGAGAGTTGTTTTATTGTGTTTTATTGAGGATTTGAAAAATCACTTTAGATGAAGTTTGCTTTGCTTAAAAAAATTATGCCATGACTACTGGAAGAAGCGTATTTCCATATAATAGAATGTCTAAAACATAGCATAAATTTGATGTTTTCTATAAGCAGTTTATATACTGATTTTTAAATTTTTTTTAATGTTTATTTATCTTTGAGACAGAGAGACAGAGCACAAGCAGAGGATGGGCTGAGAGAGAAGGAGACACAGAATCTGAAGCAGGCTCCAGGCTCTGAGCCATCAGCACAGAGCCATCAGCATAGGGCCTGACGCAGGACTTGAACTCACAAATCATAAGATCAGGGCCTGAGCTGAAGTCGGTTGTTTAACTGACTGAACCATCCAGGCACCCCATATGCTGATTTTAGTAATCTATAGCTTCATTTTGAAGCTGCTTATTTTAAAAATCTAATGTGGATTGTTTTTAGTCTGTATGCATATACCTTAAAATTATATTTAAATTTTTTAATGTAACTTTAAATATATCTTTTCTTTCACAGTTTTCTTTTAAATTCGTTTTAATTAACAAGTACTAATTAATGTCTGCCATATTTTAATAGTTTTTAACATACATGATTTTTTTTGTTTTATGCAGAAAACATGTTTTTAGATATAATTTATTGTCAAATTGGCTTCCATATAATACCCAGTACTCATCTTTTTTTTAAAGAAACATTTTTTTAAGTTTATTTATTGATTTTGAGATAGAGGAAAAATGTGAGTGTGGGGGCTCAGAGAGAAAGAATCTCAAGCAGGACCCATACTCTTGGCACAGAGCTGGGCAGAGACGCTCAACTGACTGAGCTACCCGCGTGCCCCAGCGAACATCTGAAAAGAGTTTCTCTGAGTTCTGATTCGGTATTTTCTACTTACTCTCTTACAGCGCTCTAACAGTTTATCTAGTTCAGCACAGTAGAATCACTTTGAAGCTTGTTATTATTTTTCTCACCACCATGTAAATAAAGCATTATGGTTTATATTTAGATCTAGATTTCATTTTAGGTATTGAAGTAGATTTATGCCAGCTTCCTGAAATCTATCTTTATAATCGTGTTTTTCTTGGGGATTATAGTGTCTTATGTATTAAATGCCCCCAAATGTTATATCATAACACCATTAAAAACTTAAAAGTAAGTGAAACTTCCTTAAGAACTCTTAATTTTTGTGAATGAAAGTAATAGCCCCCCCCACATGCGCCCGCGTGCACACACACACACACACACACACACACACACAGAGTTACACCTCATTTTCTGTTTCACCATCAACAGATACATCATTTTTTTTTTTAGCTCAAGTCTAATTCTTTTGCAATTTTTTATTTGGGGCCATGAATTTTATTTATTTTTTGATTAATTTATTTTAATTTAAATCCAAGTTAGTTAACATAGAGTGTAATAATGATTCCAGGAATAGAATTTAGTGATTCATCACTTACATATGACACCCAGTGCTCCTCCCAACAAGTGCCCTCCTTAATGCCCATCACCCAGTTAGCCCATCCCCCTCCCAACACCCACCAGCAGCCCTCAGTTTGTTCTCTGTATTTAGAGTCTCTTATGGTTTTGTCTTCCTCTCTGTTTTTGCTTCCCTTCCCTTTTGTTCATCTGTTTTGTATCTTAAATTGCACATATGAATGAAATCATATGATATCTGTCTTTCTCTGACTGACTTTATTCACTTAGCATAATACCCTCCAGTTTGTTCCACGTTGTTGCAAATGGCAAGATTTCATTCTTTTTGATCCTGGTGGCATGAATTTTAGTATCACTTCAAAAGTTTTGTCTTATTCTTCATGTTGGGCCACTATCAGTTTATATTGTATTGTTTGTTTTAACATTGGGGTTAGTTAAATATGTTAGGGGAATAAATTTCTGACTGGTACAAGTAATGCATGTATTCTATAATACTGCCTTAGAATTTAAAATTTTTAATCATATCCTGTTAAATGTTTATGAATTTCCATTGTCTGCCTCCAAAAGGGGGCAGTGCAAATTTAGTATTTGACTTTTGAATGCTTTTCTCCCCCCCACCCCCAAGCATTCTCTTCTTTGCTCATAAATTTTTTTGTGATTTTTAATCATAGATTCATAGAATCATAAAGTTGTAATCAAGGTTACCATGTTTCAGAAGGAACTTAAGCATACCCTCTGATGTTGAAATTTCGCCTTTGATAGCCTCGTTTTTTTGTCCAGTAATTCGATCTACCGCCTTTTCTCATTTTATTGCACTTTGCAGATATTACATATTTTTACACATTGAAGGTTGGTGGCAGCCCTGCTTTGGGCAAGTCTTTCAGTGCCATTTTTCTAGCAGAGTCACTTTGTGTCTCTGTCTCACATTTTGATTATTTTACAGGATTTCAAACTTTTTCATTTTATTACATTTGTTATGGTGATCAGTGATTATGACTTGCTGAAAGCTAGATGATAACATTTTTTAGTAATAAAATGTTTTTAATTAAGGTATATACATTGTTTAGACATATTAGGCATGCTATTGCACACTGAATAGACTGCAGTATAGTATAAATATAACATTTACATGCAGTGGAGAAGCAAAAAGTTTATTTGACTCACTTTATTGTAATATTTGCTTTATTGTGGTGATCTGGAACCAAACCCATAGTATCTCAGAGGTGTGCCTGTATACTTTTAGCATAATCCTGGACAATAAAATCAGGAGGAGTTACCACTGGTTTTTTTTCTCTTCTTTTTTATTTCCTTTGTAGACTTTTTAGCATTGAAAATTATTTTATATACAGCATTTTGGAAAAGTGGGCAACTGCTGTTAATGATGATAATGAGAAAAGAGGAACATGATGTTTTTAAAAAGAAAATGGAGGTGATGTCAATGGTAGTGATTTCTAAAGATGCTGTGAAAAAACCAACAGGGATATATCACTAGAAATGTCTCATAGAGACTACTGAGTCAGAGAGGCAAAAGGCAGAACCTGAGAAGGTATGAAGATAGCATCAATATCAACCTAGTCATAAACTTTTAACAGTGCCAGCATTTAGAGCAAGGCAAAGAGCAAGGTCACTAGTATATTTATCATTTCCAAAAGTAAAATTGCTTTATAAAATATAATAAATTTATATGGAATAACTTTATAATTTATTTCTGTAACACTGCCATAGAGGAAATCCTTGAAAAGTGCTGGTGCATGAAAGAATAAATGGAATGATTTCTTTAAATGTTTTGTTTTATTGAATGTAAACCTATGAACATAGACCTTCATATTTACATTAATTTAGTCTCCAAATCCTGAATGAGCTGCCAACCCATTTACTAGGTCCCAACCCTATTAGCTCATTAATTGTCTATCAACTAGCCCAATGGGATTACAAGCATAATGAATTTGTTATTGCTGGAATATTGATATGCATGTTCTTGGTACTATATTTGCCAAAATGTTGTACTTAATTCTATTCAAAAAGGTCAGTTTTCAAGGTGTTTGTCATGGTAGTGTGCCCAAAAAATCATTAACTGGTATTTCCCAAATAACAGATGTTATTAAGGTAGTCTGTCAGAAACAAATTGATGGTTTATTCAAGTGGAAGAGATACCTTGTCTACATCAGATGGACAGTTTTAGAGAATGCTGGTGGGGGAAATAAAAAGAAACAAAGATTGTTTCTTTTCTTTCTCTAATGAAAAAGAAATACTGTTTACCCTTATACCTTGAATAGCCTGGTTATTATCAACTTTTATAGAAAGAACATCAGTTACTTTGGACTCTAAATATAGTTTCTTAACTGAAGCCAGGTCATCTGGACAAGTTGCAAGAGGACTAAAGGCAAGGCCTAATTTGATGGACAGGATTTAGAATTACCTGTGGTTATTTGTTTTTGACACTAACTGGGGCATATCCAATAAGAGCCTTTTATGTAGTTGACTTAAAAATAGAACAGTTGTGTTAAAACCATAAATCACAGTTATCCAAGTTCCCCTAAAGAGTGATCAGGAATAAACTTAATAACGGACTTAACTAGTACTAAGCAATGCTTGAGTATGCTCTGGCTACGATTATTCTCTATGACAAAAACAGTTGAGAAAACAAATCTTCCACTGGTTTCATGATTATAACTCTTGTTATACTGAAGAAATTTGTAAACCAAGAAAGCATTAATGTCTGTTTTTTATTGAAATAAAAGACTTTGTGAAGTTTTATCTTATCCCATAATTTTTTTGCTATGATCTGTTTCCATTCAGGTACATATGAAATTTGTGAATTAGAATTTTTTAAGTTTATTTATTTATTTTGAGAGAGAGAAGAGGACAGAGAGACAGAGTGCACATGATGGATGGGCAGAAAGAGAGGGAGAGAGAGACAATCCCAAGGTTTCGCGCTGCCAGTGAGAGCTCGATGTGGGGCTCGATCTCATGAACCATAAGATCATGACCTGAGCTGAAATCAAGAGTCGGATGCTTAACTGACTGAGCCACCAGTAACCCCTAAATTAGAAGGGTTTTTTTCAAGTGTCCTTTTGGAATAAGTGGGATCTTGAGTTCTACCGAATTGCATACTGCCATCTATAAAAGTTTAGGTTTCAGTATAGTTCCATAGCTCAGGGAAGTGGAAAGCATGTTTTCTTCCTGTAAAAACTGCCATATTCCAAAATTGGGAGGGCAGTAATGTTTTAAGAATGTATAGTTTTTCATTAAAAAATTTCTAATGAGTTAAAACCATAAATATTATATCCCAATATTGAACCATACTTAATGGATCTTAATGTCATTGGGCTTATAGAACATTACATTCAAAGCAAGACTGGGTTTTTAAGATAAACCTTTATTATTTATTATGCTTTGTTACGTAAATTTACAGATTTTATTCTGTATCTTGACAGAAATAGAAAGTATATAGCACTAAGTGAAGACTTTGAAATTAATTTTTTTTTAGAAGAGTTGGAAATAGACCCGATGGCATCCTCCTTCGAGTGGAAAGCCTCATAAACCTTGGAAAAGGGTGGAGGGTATAAGGCAGAAATTTATATAGAGATACTAAGTAAGGCTTCCGGAACTACTGGCGATTTTAGTTTAATGGTTAGTGCCTTTAAGAAATGCTGTAGATAATTATAGATTGCATGAGTTTGAAACTCAGTTCTAACAGTTATTAACTATGAAGCCTTGAAAAAGTTAATCTCTCTGTTCCTCAGTTTCCCTATCTGTATAATGTAGATGATAATAGTACTTCTCAGGATTGTTGTAACGATAAATTAATTAGTGAAAGTTAGAATTTAGAAATAAATAAATCATTACTGTATTTCAAAGCAAGGAAGAAGTGTTAGCAACTTTAAAACTCTTGGACAAATTTATTATTTATCTCTAAGTTTGTATTTTTAGTCTTTAGAGAGTAATTTGTATACATTGAATTCTTTTGTGATCTAGAGTACTGTGTTATTTACAAAGTTACTGGTTCTTATTAAAGTATGTAGTTTTTCTAAGGAAATACTAAACCATGTTCCCTAGGACTACTGTGTTATATATATTTAAATAGAGTCTAGTTTATTTTCTAAATGTTCTTTTTTTAAATTTTTAATTAAATTCTAGTCAATACGCAATGTAATACTGGTTTCAGGAGTAGAATTTTGTGGTTCATCGATTACAGTACCCAGTGCTCATCCCAACAAATGCCCTCCTTAATACTCAACACCCATTTAACCCATCCTATGCCCCACCTACTCTCCATCCACCCTCCGATTTTTCTCTATATTTAAGAATCTCTTATGGTTTGCCTCCCTCTCTTTTCCCACCCTTCCCCTATGTTCATCTTTTTTGTTTCTTAAATATCACATATGAGTGAAATCATATGATATTTGTCTGTCTCTGTCTGACCTGTGTCATTTGGAATAATATACTCCAGCTCCATCCACATCATTGCACATGGCAAGATTTCATTAGTTTTGATGTCTGAGTTATATTCCATTGTATATATGTACCACATCTTCTTTATCCATTCATCAGTCAATGGACATTTGGACTCTTTTCATAATTTGGCTACTATTGATATTACAGCTGTAAACATCAGGATGTATGTGTCCTTTCAAATCAGTTAAAAAATAATGTTTATTCTTATTAATTCAGTTGTTATTATCAACAGCAATTATTACACCATTACTCAACTGACTAAAATTACCTACATCATGAGACATTAAGAGAGGAAGGTGAAAGAGCCTCCAAATAAATGGGCAAGTTCTTGCAGCTTAGGAAATTAAAATTGTTAAAATCATTCAGAGTTGTCAAGTATACTAAAAAGAAAAGCTCCTGCTTCACTCAATCGCTGTAAAATGTTATATTGACTACTGGGAAGACCAACAAATAAAATCATCACATATTAAATGCTTTCAGGCCAGGGCTTTCTGGGAAATTATAATTTAGTTGAGGGAATAAAACAAACATGCCAAATCTTAAAAATAAAAGATAGAAATAAAGGACTGTAAGTGAGTACCTGATTAATTACCTAAGTAACTTGCAATAATTAGTGTTGAAAGTCAGAAGAGAAAGAAAGCTTTTAGTGTCTGGTTGATGGAAATTTCCTTCAAGGAGGGAGCAGTATTTGAGCCAAGTTTTGGTTGATGAAGAGATGAGAGATACACACTAAAGGGCATCTGGGGTCAAGTAGTAAAAGATCATGAGTCTTTTGCCAAAAGACATTGGAACTTCATTGCATAGCTGTAAACCAGAGGCAAACTTGCATCCGATCCTGCAGATTTGAGAGATGGCTCTGTGTTTGTGAGGACATTTGGGACGTCCATGACTGTTTACTGGCTATTAAGCAGCACTAGGTCTGGGAACAGAATCAACTTCAGTCATAAACTGAAGATTGATGTTAACTTAATAGGAAAACCTGAAGTAGTTAGCAGCACATGCATGTAGAAAGAATACTTTATTAGGAGTACCTCCATACTAGGTAAATAGGTGAAAATAATTATAATTTTCTTCAGAGGTTTAGCAGTTACTGAGATCATCATCCTTATTATGTATAGCACAGACTTGGATATTTACCTCTGTTTATTAGACTTTTCTTTTTCAGAAAGAATCTAAAGAGCGTGTACATATGAATATATTATTTTTATTACAAAGTATTTCTGGCCTTGTTTTTAAGAATTTTCAAGACTAAAATGTTAACAGCCTATTTCATCTTATTTTTAGTAAGTCATGTTAGTGTGTGTTGAAGGAAATGACTCAAGACTTTTTCTTTAAAAATTTGTTGCTTTGCACTTAGAGCAAATGATACTAGAAGAGCTTATTTCCCCCTGCTAAGTTAGGGCCAAAATTTTTTTAATTCTGAGACATTGCAGGCATGTTTGTAATTATTTATGTATTTTGGGTTAAGTTTTCATTATAGAATATAATTTAGTTTTCTCTTTTTTTCCATAGCATTTTGTTGATTACCTACAGTTTACATAGGAAGATAGCACAGCTTGCAAAATACATTATCCATAAACATTATTTTAGCTTATCGACATTGATTTATTGCTAAAGTTCTATTTATAGTGTGAAGTTATTTCTTATCCAGGATACCTCAGGAATATCTTTTTAAGATTAGGAATATAATCTTAGAGGGGTGCCTGGGTGGCTCAGTCAGTTAAGCATCCGACTTCAGCTCAGGTCTTGATCTCACAGTTCATGAGTTCAAGCCTCACACCAGGCACTGTGCTGACAGCTCAGAGCCTAGAGCCTGATTCTGTGTCTTCTTCTCTCTCTTTCACTCTCCCAAGCGTGGAAGGACTGATATCCTTCCTTAATGCTTTTTAATTTTTTTTTTATTTTGAGTGAGAGCAGAGAAAGGGCAGACAGAGAGGGAGAGAGAGAGAGAGAGAGAGAAAGAGAGAGAGAGAATCCCAAGTAGGCTCCATGCTGTCAGCACAGAGCCCAACACGGGGCTCAAACCCACAAACCATAAGATTATGACCTGAGCCAAAACCGAGTCATTGCCCAGCTGACTGAGCAACCGGATGCTCCTCCTCTTAATACTTTAAAAAAATACCTAGGCCCCAGCGTCTTATCATACCAATTAAGTCAGAATATTTAAGAAATATACCAAGTTTCAGTATAGTTGAAAGTGTCCCAAGTATTTTTTTGATGTTTATTTATTTTTGAGACAGAGAAACAGAGCACAAGTGGGGTAGGGTCAGAGAGAGGGAGATACAGAATCTAAAGCAGGCTCCAGGCTCCGAGCTGTCAGCACAGAGCCCAATGTGGCACTCAAATTCACAAGCTCTGAGATCATGACCTGAGCCAAAGTCAAGACATTCAACCAACTGAGCCACCCAGGCGCCCCCACCCAAGTATTTTTAATGTGCAGCTGTAACTAAGAAACTACTCTAAAGAGGAATCTACACTAATGACTGAAAGGATCATGTAATTGAGTCCAAAAATTATTGATGTTTGGTTTGGGAATCCATAGTACTCAAAACCACATATTGAAGATGTGGCATTATACCATCCAAATCTTCATTTCCCTAACTGCTTGTCTAGGCTTATTTTTTAAAATATCAAAGAAAGAACCAAATTCTGTATGTGTGTTTATGTGTGGCTATTTTTTATTGAAGTATAACTTACATATAATTTATTAGTTCCATGTGTATGACATGGTGATTACACATTTGTATACATTGCTAACTGATCACTATAATATGTCTAGTTACTATCTGTTACCATAATACAATACAATACATAATACCATAATACAATATTATTGATTGCATTGTCTGTGCTGTACATTACATTCTTGAGACTTATTTTTTCTTTTCAAATTTTTATTTAAATTCTAGTTACTTAACATATAGTGTAATATTGTTTTTCAGGAGTATAATTTAATGAGGCATCACTTACATATAACACCCAGTGCTCAACACAATTACCCTTTTTAATACTCATCATCCATTTAGCCCATCCCCTTCCCAAATACCTCCGTCAACCTTCAGTTTGTTCTCTCATAAAATCTCTTATTGTTTGTTTCCCTCTCTCTCCCTCTGCCCTTCCTACATGTTCATCTGTTTTGTTTCTTAAATTCCACATGAGTGAAATCCTATGGTATTTGTCTTTCTCTTCCTGACTTATTTCGCTTAGCATAATACACTGTAGCTCATACACATTATTGCAAATGGCAAGATTTCATTCCTTTTGATGGCTGAGTAATATTCCATTGTATACATGTGTGCCACATCATTTTTTTTAATGTTTTATTTTTTTTTTTTTGAGAGAGAGCACAAGCCAGGGAGTGATGGAGAGAAAGGGGTACAGAGGATATGATGTGGGCTTTGTGTTGACAGGCTGACAGGAGCAAGCCCAATGCAGGGCTTGAACTCATGAACTGTGAGATCATGACCTGAGCCAAAGTTGAATACTCAACTGACTGAGCAACTCAGATGACCTGTATACCACATATTCTTTATCCATTCATCAGTTGTTGGACATTTGACTCTTTCCATAGTTTGGCTATTGTTGATAATGCTGCTATAAATGTTGGGGTACAGGTACCCCTTTGAATCTGTATTTTTGTATATTTTGGATGAAATAGTAGTGCAATTGCTGGATTGTAGGATAGTTCTAGTTTTAACTTTTTGAAGAACCTCCATACTGTGTTCCAGGCTGGCTGCTCCAGTTTGCATTCCCACCAATAGCACAAGAAGGTTCCCTTTTCTCCACATCCTGGCTAAGATCTGTTGTTTCTTGTGATGTTAATTTTAGCCATTCTGATTGGTGTGAGATGGTATCTCATTGTGGTTTTGATTTGTATTTCCCCAGTGATGAGTGATGTTGAGCATCTTTTAATGTGTCTGTTAGCCATATGGATGTCTTCAAAAGTGTCTATTCATGTCCCGTGCCCATTTCGTCACTGTATTATTTGTTTTGTGAATGTTTAGTTTGATAAATTCTTTATAGATTTTGTATACTAACCCCTTATCAAATATGTCACTTGAAAATATCTTCCATTCTGTAGGCTGCCTTTTAGTTTTATTGATTGTTTCCTTCACTGTGCAGAAGCTTTTTATCTTATTAAAAAATGTTTATTTTTGAGAAAGAGAATGAGAGAGAGGAAGGGGGAGGGGCAGAGATAGAGGGAGAGAGAATCCCAAGTACGCTCTGTTCTGACAGTTTAATACGAGGCTTGACCTCACAAATTGTGAGATCATGACCTGAACCAAAATCAAGAGTTAGATGCTTAGCCCACTGAGCCACCGAGGCTCCCTGGGAAGCTTTTATCTTGATGAAGTCCTAATAGTTCACTTTTGCTTTTGTGTCCCTTGCCTCAGAAGACGTTTCTAGTAAGAAGTTGCTATGCCTAACATTAAAGAGGTTGTTGCCTGTGTTCTCCTTTAGGATTTTGGTGGTTTCCTGTCTCACGTTTAGGTTTTTTATCCATTTTGAATTTATTTTTTTGTATCATGTAAGAAAGTGGTCCAGTTTCATTCCAGAATCAAATTATTTTAGCAAAGCACATTTTGTTTGGATAATCCTAATTCTCTATTAGTGGCAATTTCTTTTTAAAGACCTCTGCAAGGCTTCCTTAGGTTGGTGTAAAGTACTGATAGGGCAGTTTAAGTGATACTGATCTTTTTTATGAGGACAGCATTTAGTTAGTTCATCTCTTTGAATTTGGCACTTATATGCAACTCAGATATAATCAAGAATATATTTTTGTAATCCATTTTGAGCAAGGAAAATATTTTCTAGGGTAGGGCTATATTCATGTAGAACATCAGAATCAATGTATTTAAAATTATATTTCTTAAAAATGTTCGTAAAAACTAGGTAGCCAGATAAAATTAATACAATAGAAAGTACTGAATTTTGTGACATATATCTAAATATGTGTTTCAGAGAACTTTCTTATTCTTCTAAATGGAAAAATCTCGTTATTACTGGTGTTCATTTATATAAAATATGTCCTATGAGATATACCTCCCCTCTTCCAGATTTATAAAATCATAAAGAATAAATTTTATATCTGCTTTTATGTTTAAAATAAATTCAACAATATTTATAACATCAAATTTATGACATTTTCTTTTGTTTCTTTTTTAGATGCTTATTGAAGATGCCACTTTCTGGATATGGGAAGTAGATTTTGGAGGTTATACGGTTTACAGACAGGATCTTTAAAATATAGATACTCAAGGTAAGTAATAGTACAACCTCATAAATCATCTCATCCAGGTGGTTCGGGTTTCCAGACAGTACTTTGACGTCCTAAACTTGCTTTATTACTGGCCCTATTTAAGCAACCTCAAACCATATTCATTCATTTTCAGACACAAGCTGTTATGTCCTAACACTATCATGACATGACGTGTCATATTTCATTTCTAATAGGCAGTTGATAAAACTGATATATTATTGTAGGAGTGTGCAGATCAATTAAGAAAAATGGAAAAGAAATGAAGCAGCTTCCATTAAATCTGTGGGCTCAACTCAACAGTGTTTAATTTGGAAGATTAAACAAAAACTATTATCCACTGCACTTTCTTCTTAATGTATCATATTCATTAATCAGTTATTTAACCACCTTAGAAACGTGTTCTTTAACCACTCCCAAAAACGTGTTCATACTTTCATATACTCAGAGTATTATCTCTGAATACCAAACCTCTTTTCACTATTTCTTGAGTCCCCAAAGATTTGTCCTGACATATCATTTCCTTTGACTTAGCATTTCTGTCCATGCCTCCCATGACTGCTTACATGCTCTCATTACTAAGTATATTTCTAACTATATTTTGGTAAAATTTTCAGTGAGATATGAGGAGTACAAAAGGTTTTTAAAGTATTTTAAATAATGTTTCAGGCAGGTACAATGTAACCTTAGAGACTATGTGACCAGTAAATGGGACATTTTTATTCAGCTCTAGAATCCTCTCTAAGTGGAAATAAGAAAAATAAAATCTAAGTTTTTTATTTCTTCAGAAAAAAACAAACATGGATTTTGAAAAGTCCTAATTTTTTAATATCAGCAGAAAATTTTGCCTGTGAAAAAAATCTACTTTGCCAACTGTGTGAACCAAATAAAACAGCTTTACAGCCTCTGCTGTGGAAATTTTTTCCCTTTGTTCTATTTTTCTTTATTCTTTTAGAGTGCAACTACTTTAGAGTCTATTTTTTCCCCTTAATTTGTGGGTAGCAGCTTATTGATTTTGCTAGTTTTTTGATGAATATTATTGTCAGAAATGACTTATCTTGAAAATATAAATGACATTACTTATCTCTAATTCATTTCTATAGTTAACACATGGTGAGTTGGTTACTTGGAACAGCTATTCAATTGTTTTCTGAATTATAATAATTAGACAATTATTTTTGTAGTTCCTTCATCTCTACAGTCTTAAACCAGATCCTCTCAATTAAAGAAAAAAATAATAAGGAATCTTTTTTTGTCAGGAACTTTTGCCTAAGAATAGGGCTAAACATGCTCCTCAGTTCACTGCACACTGCATCACTGGTCCATGCCAAGCACTTATTTTATTTTTATACATTTTATTTTATTTTCATTTTTAGTCCCATGCTCCTGACCTTGATCCATAGCAAACCATTCTAATATGAGAGTCATTATAACTACTGCATCATTCTCTTTTGTTTAACTTTCATAATGCATTGTTTTATATACATGTATTTTGAAATACTTTAAATAGAAAATTGCAAACAAATTAAAAAAAGAAAAGAGAATATGCTATAAACCTTCATGGGCCCATCTCTCAACTGCAACAGTTAACTCATAGTTGAGCTTGTGTTAATTATATCCCTACCCTCCCCCTCCCCCATTTTATGTGTATGAAATTTTATGATACATAAGTGCTATTGTGCAATGTATTTCATTTAATTCCTACTGTTTTCTTTTACTTAACCTCAAGTGTTTATCATTTACTTATATTGTCATGTTTACATTGCTTCTAACTGCTACATAGTATTCCGTCCTTTGTAGCTACTGTTATAACTATTCATATTTCCCAGTGATTGCCATCCAGACTTTCTGTCACAACAAACACTACTGTAATGAACATTCTCACACTTGCTTTATCATGGACTTTGCAAGGATTTCTTTGGGATAAATATCCAGGAGCACAATTGCTGGGTAATAGGATACATGTTTATATTTAACTTGACCAAGTTCTGCCAGTCGCTCTACCAAATAAAATACTTTGGTCTACACTTTGACCAGCAGTAACCTTCTCAGTCCTGCCAACCCTTGACATTATCTAACTTGCTAATATTTTCAGTCTAATGTGCATAGTTTTATAGCTTATTGTTTTAATTTTAGTTTCTCTTACCACGAATGAGTTTGAGTCCTGCTTCATATTTTTACTGGCCTTTTAGCTTCCCTTTTCTGAAATTGTTTGTTCATACTCTTTATTTTTCATGTGGGTTCTTTTGACTAATGTTCTTTAAAAGTTTTCATGTATTCTAGATATTCATTTCCTATTAGTTTTAAATATTAAAAAGTATCTGCTTCCATTTTTTCAACTTTTTAATCTTGTGCTTGATATTCTTTGAGTAAACATCAATATTTTAAATATTTGATTAAAATATTTTCTGAATGTGTATGATTTGTGTACACAAATGCTACTGACCTTTTGAAAATTGATACAAGTTCTAACAATATTGCTAAACTTCTTATTCTCAATAGGTTGTTCTGTTTTCTAGAAGGATGATCATATATCAATTCCAAATAATGAGTTTTCTCTCTACCCTTCCCATCCTCATTCTTTTACTTTTTTCTTCTTGCTAATACTTTTGATCAATTCCTCTGGAACTAAACAGTAGTAGTGGCAGTGGGCATCCTTATCTTATACCCAGTCGTAAAGAGGATGCCTCTAGTCTAATGCATGTGTAATGCTTGCTGAAGGTTTTTAACATATACCCTTTACTAAATTATGAAAGTTCTTCTATTTCCAGCTTGGTATGCATAAATAGCTATCGAACCGTATAAAATGCTTTTTATGCATCTTTGAAACAATCACATGACATTTTTCCTTTGGTATATTAAGGTTGTGAATTATATGAATAGGATTTCTAATGCGAAACCTCCCCCGTGTTTCTGGTTTACTCTCCTTGGTCATGGTGTTTTATTTTAAATAGTATTTTATTTGGTTAGCAAATATTTTATTTAAGATTTTAGAATCTATATTCTTCAATGAAATGTGTTGTAATTGTTTTCTCTTTATTTTCTTTCTCTGACTTTGCGATTAAGACAACAGTAGCCTGATAAAATAAAATGGTGAGCTTTCACTCTTTTTCTTGGAACAACTTTACAAGATATGAATTTACTGTTTCTTTAATGTTTGTTAAAACTTATGTAAAACGGTCTGGTTCTGGGGTGCCTGGCTGGCTCCACTGGTAGAGCATGCAACTTTTGAACTTTGGATTATGAGTTCGAGCCCCATGTTGAGTGTAGAGATTACTTAAAAATAAAATCTTTAAAAAAAACCCTATCTGGTTCTGAGGATTTTTGTGAGATTTCTATGAATGCTATTTATGTCCTTAAATACTTTTTGATCTATTCAGGTTTTTTCCTCCCTTCTTCCAGTCTTCTTCCATAGGTACTGATGACACCCGACAATCTCCCCACCTGCAGGCATAGTCCAGACCCAGTTCCGCAGGAAACACCTAGACAGCCTCACTCTCCACATCTAACTGAGCCATATGATAATGGTCACCCCCTTTTGAACCAACTAGAGTTTCAGTGTTTTAACCCTGACCAATGGGCTCTAATCTGCCCAATCTTGTTTCACTTGAACTCCCATTACCACATACCTAAATTAATCCTGTAATCCCTTAGCTTTTTACTATTCCACAAACAGAAAGCTTGGTTAGTAATACCCTGAATTGAGTTCCTCCTATCCCCTACTAAAGTTGTTGCCATACTTCTGGTTACATGTGTCAGGCTTATATAAAAGGCATATATTCTGCCAAAAAAATAAGTTAGGTATATAAGTTCAGGGTAGGAAAATGTTGGGGGAAAAATAAGCAGTCATCTGGTCTAATGTCCTTTAGAATATATACCAAATGATAGTTAACTCTAGAAGATTTTCAGTTTATCCCTAGAATTTGAACCTTTATAATAACTGTGTATTATTAAAAGAAAAAGTTATTTCCACTTACAAAAAGAAAAAGTCGAGATTATAAGCAAGAATTTTATACACCCACTAAGAAGAAGAGAACCTTTCAATAAAAATATAGTAGTTATCATAATTTTTTGATACATTTGAATGTTTTTACCATTTTATTTCAGTTTTTTCACACACTTTGTGTGTCTTTTTTTTATCTTTTCCTATTTGAAAATGCAGTATTTATACCTCCTCCCTAAAATAGATGCTTGTACATTCTGACATCCTGTTGTCCCTCTCACCTACCCCAACTCCATCCTGTTGTTACTATCCACTTTAAACCACAAAATATTGCAGTCAGTTTTTCTTTTTTTTCATGCTATTTTTTAAGACAACAAACTTTACTCTATCAGCATTACTAATACTGCATCAGCATTCCTTTGTACGTCATTTATTAATAAGTGTAGTGTCCTTTTTCTCTTTTTCCCTTTAAATTTTTATTTTAATTCCAGTAAGTTAAAAAACAGTGTCATATTAGTTTCAGGTGTACAATGTCGTAATTCAACAATTCTGTACATTACTCAGTGCTCATCATGATACATGTACTCTTCATCCCTTCACCTATTTCACCCATCCCCCCATCTACCTCCTCCCTGGTAGCCATTAATTTGTTCTCTATACTAAGGACATGTTTTTTGGTTTCTTTCTTTTTTTACTTGTTTTGTATCTTAAATTCCACATGAGTGTGAAATCTTCACGTATTTGTCTTTGTCTGACTGACTTACTGCACTTAGCATTAAACTCTCTAGATCCATCTATGTCATTACAGATGCCAAGACTTCATTCTTTTTTGAGTGAATAATATTCTATTGTGTATATACATCCTTTTTCCTTTATCCATTCACCTATCAGTGGACACTTGGGCTGCTTCCATATCTTAGCTATTGCAAATAATGCTGCATTAAGCCTACGTGTGCATATATCTTTCCAAATTAGTGTCTTCATATTTTTTGGCTATATACCCAGAAGTGGAATTACTGGATGATACGGTATGTAATTCTACTTTTAATTTTTTAAGAAATCTTCACACTGTTTCCAATAGAGGCTATACCCCAGTTTGCATTTCCACCGATGGTGCAAAAGTGTTCCTTTTTCTCCACATGCTCACCAACACTTGTTGTTTCTTGTGTTTTTAATTTTAGCCATTATGACAAATGTGGGGTGATATCTCATTATACTTTTGGTTTGCATTTCCCTGATGATTAGAGATGTTGACTATCTTTTCCTGTGTCTGTTGTCTCTCTGTATGTCTTGGAGATATGTCTGATCATGTCTTATGCCCATTTCTCAATTGGATTATTTGAGTTTTCGGTGTTGAGTTGTATCAGTTCTTTATATATTTTAGATTCTATCTGTTTATTGGATATATCATATGCAAATATCTTCTCTCATTCAGTAGGGTACCTTTCTATTTTGTTTATTGTTTCCTTCACTGTGCAGAAGTTTTTCATTTTGATATAGTTGCAATACTATATTTTTGATTTTGTTAGTTACCCTTGCCATAAGAGACATATCTAGAAAAATGTTGCTGTGGCCAATGTCACATAAATTAATGCCTATCATCTCTTCTAGGACTTTAATAGTTTCAGGTATCACATTTAGGTCTTTAATCCATTTTGAGTTTATTTTTGTGTATGGTGTCCAGTCTCATTCTTTTGCACATAGCTGTCCAGTTTTCCCAACACTATTTGTTGAAGAACCTCTTTTTCCCATTGCATATTCTTGCCTCCTTTGTCTAAGATTAATTGACCATATAATTGTGCTTTTATTTATGGGCTCCCTATTCTGTTCCATTGATCTGTGTGTCTGTTTTGGTGCCAGTACACTGTGTTGATTACTACAGCTTTGTATTATATCTTGAAATCTAGGATTGTGATTCCTCCCGTTTTGTTCTTTTTCAAGGTTGCTTTGGCTATTTGGGGTCTTTTGTTCTTCCATACAAATCTTAGGATTGTTTGTTCTAGTCCTGTGAAAAATGCTATTGGTATTTTGATAGGGGTTGCATTGAATCTGTAGATTGCTTTGGGTAGTATACACATTTAACAATATTTGTCCTTCCAATCCATGAACACTTCCCTTTGCTGCATCATCTCCAATTGTTCTTCAGTATTTTATAGTTCTCAGAGAACAGATTTTACACCTACTTGGTTAAGTATTATTGCTATGTTTTCATTTTTTAGTGCAATTATAAATGAGACTGTTTTCTTAATTTCTCTTTCTACCACTTCATTATAAGTGTATAGAAATGCAACAGATTTCTGTATGTTGATTTTCTATCCGGTGACCTTGCATTTTCTATCCAGTGACCTTACTGAATTCACTTGTCAGTTGTAGGTAGTTTTTCTGTATAAAATGTCATGTCATATGTGAATAGTGAAAGTTTTTCCAACGTAAAAAAAAAGAAAAAAGGAAGACAGAAAGAAAGAAGGAAAGAAAGAGAGAGAGAAAGAAAAAGTGAAGAGTACCCAGGTGGCTCAGTTGGTTGAGTGTCCAACTCTGGATTTCAGCTCAGGTCATGATCTCATTGTTCATAAGTTCAATCCGCACATGAGGCTCTGCACTCACAGCAGAGACCCTGCTTGGGATTTTCTCTCTCTCTCTTTCTCTTTTTGCTTTCCCCCAACTTCTCTAAAAATAAATAAATAAACATTTAAAAAAATGTCTACACACATGTGCACTAAAATGTAACAGAGATTATCTTTCAGTACAAAATGATGGGTGGATTTTTTTTCCTGTTCTTTATTGTGCTTTTCTAAGTTTATATAATAAGCATATATTGGTTTTGTACTCCAAACTAGCAATATATATATATGTATTTTTTTTAATAAAACAGAACCAATCAACTGGAATGTGGGGGGTTAGATGTGCCAAGCATATAGTTTCCATTTTTTCTTCTCTATTTGTTCACTCGATTTTTTTTCTAAAAATTTGAAATCAAGGAAGAAAAAATATTGATTTATATAATTTACATGGCTTTATCAAACTATGGAAAATAACTCATCTGAATAATCTAACATTTTTCTTTGGAGATGTAAAGAATAAAGAACACTGCAGTGGTTCATACTATTTATTTAGAAGGCTTATTTGACCTTTGTGGGTTTGTATAGGTAGTCCTTACATTGGGGATATTTAGCATCATTTATATATGTCTATTAAAATGCTTTTTTAGCTACATTTGGGGGGCTCTTTCAGTTGAGCCTCTGACTCCTGATTTCAGTTCAGGTCATGATGCCAGCCAGGGTCATGGGATCGAGACTCACACACTGGAGATCCTATTTAACTCTCTCTCTCTCTTCCTCCCCGCCCCCACCACTCTCCCCTACTGTACATATTCTTTATCTCTCTAAAATTAAAAAAACAAGTCTTTCAAACTCATTATTTTACTTCCTATCTCCAACTATGACATTCTTATGAAGAAGGTATTGTTCCTACTTAATCCTGTATCCTCATACTTATGGTACATATGTCCTCTGAGCTCACTGAGAATGGCATAGACTGAGTGCTCGCCTCTTTCCATATATAATGCCAGGTACAGTAGCCAATCCAGGGGAGAACAGACTAGGAATTTCCAGGGATGGTATAATTAGCAAAGACTTTAAAACAGCTACTTGTTCACATATTCAGGGATTTAAAGAAAAGCATTAAAATAATGATATATGAAATGAAATATCCCCTGGATGGGTTAGGCATTGCATTAGACACTGCAGATAAAAACATAAGTGGACTTAAAGAAATTTTCCAAACTGAAGCAGAGAGTAAGACAACTGTAAAAAAAAAATTGGATGACACCTTAGTGTCCTGGTATATGTAGTCTAAAAATAAGTGTAATTGGAGTTCCAGAAAGAAATATTTTAAGAAATAATGACCAGGATTTTTCCAAATTTGATAAAACATACAACTCACAAAATCAAGAAGTTCAACTAATTTCAAACAGGAGAGAAAACTGCAGCCAGACATAATTTCTGAAAGCCAACAATAAAAGTAAAAATCATAAAGGCCCAGGAAAAAGACACAATATATACACAACACAAGAGATTTAAAAAATTTAGACTTCTTTATAGAAATAATGAAAATCAGAAAACATTGCAATGAGATCAGCACTTAAAGAGGAAAACTATGAACTTAAAATTATGTATCCAGCAAAAACATCTAAAATAATGACATTTGCAGATAAAACAACAAAGTAACAGCAAAGAGAAAATTCATTACCAATAGACATTTGTTATGTGAAATATTAAATGAATTCGTAAAGTAGAAGAAAAACAGCAGTAGATGGAACTCAATTCCCTCAAAGGAATGAAGAACCCCAGAAATGTTAAATATATCAGTAAATATAAGAATAAGAGACTGATTTTTTCTCATTAAATATTTAAAAGATAATTGAATGTAAAAAATAGAAATATCATGTGATATTCTAATTCCCCTACTGGATATTTACCTAAAGGAAGTGAAAACACTAATTTTAAAAAATATATGCACCCGTACATTTATCACAGCATTATTTATAGTAGCTAAGGTATGGAAGTAGCCTAAGTGTGCACCCACAGATAAATGGATAAGGAAGATTAGGTGTGTGTGTGTTATATGGAATATTAGTCATAAAAAAGAATGAGATCTTTCCATTTGTAACAACATGGGTGGGGCTAGAGAATATAATGCTAAGTTAAATGAGTTACACAAAGAAAGCCAAATAAAATATGATTTCAGTTATATGTGGAATTTAAGAATCAAATGGACAAAGAAAAACCAAAAAAAGACGGTTGACATAGAGGACATGGGTAGGGAGGGGTATAGAGAAAATAGATAAAGGGAATTAAGGGTACATTTGTCATGATGAACACCGACTAATCTATATCATTGTTGAATTATTATATTGTGCACCTAAAATTAATATAACACTATGTAAATTATACTGAACTAAAATATATTTTTAACTAATAAAAGAATTGACTGTTTAAATCAGAAAAAGTAATAAAAAATAGGAAGAAAATTGTGAGGTTTATAATGTACGTAGGAGTAAAATCATGACCGCAGTGCAAAGAATGGGAGGGAGAATGGAGGTAAAGTGTCATAAGATTTTTATATTATTCAGGAAGTGGTATGTTATTATTTAAATCTATGCTGTGATAAGTTAAAGATCTATATCTAAACCTTAAAATAACCACTAAAGATATAAAGAGAGCTAATAAGACAATAGAGGAGATAAAGTGGAATACTAAAAAATTGGATGTGTTCAAAACAAGAACATAGGGACATAGGATGAAAGAAGAGATGGGCAAAATAGAAAACAAATAGCCAGATGGTGGTTTATATCGAATTATATGACAATTACGTTGAATGTAAATTCTCTAAACATTCCAGTGAATTGGTATATTTTGTTAGATTAATAATCTATAAACAAGTCTATACCACAAGGTTTGGCAAACTTTATCAAAGGTAGATACTAAGCATTTTAGGTTTGAAGACCATACAGTTTCTGTTACACCTACCCAATTCTGCTTGTTGTAGCTCAAAAACAACCATGACAAAGTGTAAACAAGTAGTTCTGTCAGTATTTCAAGGAAACTTTATTTACCAAAAAAAAAAAAAGCTGTCCTATGGGCCATTGCCAACCCCTAGTGTACTGGATAGAGGAAGTGCTTTATAAGGTAAAGACACTGGTAGGCTAAAAGCAAAATGAACCATGTTAACACAAACCATCAGAAAGCTAAGGGGCCTAAATTAATTTCAAGTAGACTTCTAAATGAGAAGAAAGGTATCTTTACCAGAGATAAAGAAAAAACTTGATAAAAGAGAGTTCATCAAGAGAACATACTGTCATGTGTATGCACCTAATAATAGATCTTCAAAATATATGAAGCAGACACATAGATCAGTGGAACAGAATAGAGAACCCAAGAAAAGGACTACAACATGTATGGCCAACTAATCTTTGACAAAGCAGGAGAAAATATCCAATGGAAAAAAAGACCGTCTTTTCAGTAAACAGTGCTGGAAAACTGGACAGCTACATGCAGAACAAAACTGAACCACTTTCTTACACTATACACAAAAAGAAATTCAAAATGGATGAAAGACCTAATAGTGAGACAAAAATGATCAACATCCTTCAGGAGAAAACAAGCAGCAGTCTTTCTGACCTCTGCCAGAGCAACCTCTTACTAGACATGTCTCCAGAGGCAAGGGGAACAAGCAAAAATGAACTATTGGGACCTCATCAAGATAAAAAGCACAGCGAAGAAGCAATCAAGAAAAGTAAAGGGCAACCAACAGAAAAGGAAAAATCTGCAAATAGTGTACCAGTTAAAGGTTTAGTATCTAAAATTTCTAAAGAAGTTCTCAAATGAAACGCCCTAAAAACAAATAATCCATTGAAGAAATGGGCAGAAGACATAGACACTTTTGAAGACATTTGTATGGCTAACAGACACATGAAAAAATGCTCAACATCACTCTTCATCAGAGAAATACAAATCAAAACCGCAAGGAGATACCACCTCACACCAACCAAAATGGCTAAAATTAACAACTGAGGAAACAACAGATGTTGGAGAGGATGTGGAGAAAGGGGAACCTTCTTGCACTGTTGGTGGGAATGCCAACTGGTGCAGCCAGCCTGGAACACAGTATGGAGGTTCCTCAAAAAGTTAAAAATAGAACTACCCTATCACCCAGCAATCGCACTACTAGGTATTTATCTGAAGGATACAAAAATGATGATTTAAAGGAGCACATGAACCCCCCCTGTTTATAGCAGCACTATCAACAATAACCAAATTATAGAAAGATCCCTAATGCCCACCAACTGATGAATAGATAAAGATGTGGGGTGTGTGTGTGTGTGTGTGTGTGTGTGTGTGTGTGTGATGGAATATTACTTGACCATCAAAAAGAATGAAATCTTGCCTTTTGCAATGATGTGGATGGAGCTAGGGAATATTATGTTAAGCTAAATAAGTCCGTCAGAAAAAGACAAATACCATGTTATTTCATTCATATGTGGAACTTAAGAAACAAGACAGATGAAGATGGAGGGTGGGAGAAGGAAAGAGACAAACAAGAAAACAGACTCTGAGATTTAGAAAACAAACAGGGTTACTGGAGGGGAGGGTGGGTGGGTTAAAGGGATGATGGGAATTAAAGAGGGCACATGTGATGAACACCAATCACTAAATTCTACACCTAAAAATAATATTACAGTGTATGACAACTAACTAATTTAAATGAAAACTTGGAAAAAAAGATAAAGTAAATTAAACCCAAAGAAACTAGACACAAAGAAATAATATAAAAGCAGAAATCAATAAATTAGAAAATTCCAAGCAATAGAGAAAAATCAATGAAGGCAAAAGAGCTCTTTGGAAATATTAATAAAATTGATATCCTTCTCCTTAAACTGATCAAAAAATAAAAGAGAGAAGGTCAGAGTCATTAAAAGAATCAGTGGGGAATCTAGATGACAGCCCTCAACTTAAGTCATATTGCGGTCTGGTCTGTTTATATTCCCTGGTGGCATAGGTTTCGTTCTGGGATATCTCTTACTCATTTGTGAAATTCTCTTTTTCTCTCTCCTATGTGAAACTCCTTTTTTTAAAACCTTTTTTTCTTTTGTTCCCCCATTTTTGTAGAGTGAGATTTTCAGAGGTTTCTTGGAAATTCTTTTAAGAGGTAATTTTATTTTAATTTTCTAAAGGTTTTTTTTAAATTCTTAGCATTTTTTTACTGTCATATTGCTTTTTTTTTTTTTAATTAGAGTTAATGTATATCATTAGTTTCAGGTATACAACATAGTGATTTAACAATTAGGCACATTACAAAGTGCTTACCATGATAAGTATACTTAATCTCTGTCACCATACAAAGTTATTACAATATTATTAACTAAATTCCCTCTACTGTACTTTTCATTTCCAACATTATAAGTTTTAAATTTCCTTAGATGTTAGATCTTTCCACTTTGGTTTCATTTGCATTGCCTTAACCTGTCATGTTTTGTAAAGATAATTAGAAGTAGCTGTTGAAAAATGTTTTTGTGCCACCATTAAAAAATGGTTTCTATGTAGTGGCTGTAACTACATAAGGAAGAATTCTGAAAAACTGTCCTTTGTATAAAAGAAAATTCCATACGACATTAAAAGAATCAATTCTGTTCATCAAACTTTATTACTCAGAATTGTGTTTGCCAAAATAGATATATTCATTTGTATAGATTTCCTAAAAGTCAGATTAAGATTTTTTTATCACTAATATCAGTAAGACTTAGTATCTCAGAAACTTGATATCTCTTGTAAAATGCAAGAATGTAGACAATCTGCTAATCCAAGTGGCCGATAAGAATACTGAGCTGCAGACAGTCCTAATTCCTACTGTTGTTTCATATAAATTTGAATGGAAATTGCCTAATTTATTCACAAAGATTGGGACTATTTTACTGTGTCAAATACAGGGAATTTTTTCCCATACCTAATGGTGTGTATATACATACATATGTATGAATATACATTACATAGCTATTTTGATGTACCTCCATCAACATGTGCCAAATTCGGGAGATTAATAGTTATTACTTAAAAATATATTGAAAATTATATTTGCCAAAATTGACAACAGAAATGTTTCTGATTCCACGTGTTCTTCTGGAATGTATCCAATCTTTCATGAAGAGGTAACGTTTATTTCCCTTTTCTTTGAGATTTGTCTGCGTTGATGAATAGAATGCAGTGCAAATGATGTTAGGTAGCTTCAGAAGCTTAATCATAATAGATAGTACAGCTCTGCTTGACTTTATATATCTCTTGAGGTGCTCACCCTGGGAACCCCAGCCCTCATATTGTGAGGAAGCCCAAGCCACATGAGAGGTCCTGCCAGGCATGTGATTAAGATGATTCCACGTCAGGCCTTCAAGCTGCCCCGACTGACAGTTAATTTGAGCATCAAAGGAAGTTTGTTTTCTATAAGAAGTACTTCAGTATGCTAATATGTGTGATGTTCTCCAAAAAGATCATAGAGTACTTTATATTAAGTATCTGATATGTTATTATTGGAGAATGAATCTCCATGGTCATCATTTCAGTGGCTATATATTCAATTAATAAACCACCATGCCCTTAATCTATCTGTCCTTGAACATTTAGAATACTTACATCTTATTGTTACATGTGTTTTAGGAAAAGCTTGTTTTTGTTTTTATTTACATAGACTCTATTCTTTGTAGTAGAATTACTATGCTATAACATCTGAAACTTTTTAAAAAATATTTATTTATTTTGAGAGAAAGAGAGAGCAGAGGAGGGGCAGAGAAAGAGGAGTGAGAGAGAATCCCAAGCAGGCTACAGGCTGTAGTGCAGAGCCCAGCATGAGGCTTGATTTCATGAACTGTGAGATCCTGACCTGAGATGAAGTCAAGAGCCAGACACTTAACCAAGTGAGCCACCCAGACACCCCTAACATCTGAAACTTTTAATGGCTAACTATGCTAATTTCTAAAAAATGAAAATATTTTACATTACAATAATCAATCGTTTTCTCCAAAGCCTTGATAATTTTTAACATTTTCCTTTTTTTTAATTACTAAAAATGTAAAGTTGAGCTGCAGAGTTGTTTTAGTTTGAATTTGTTTAAATAGATTAGCATTTAACTGGATAACTGTACTGTAGCCTATCCAAATCAATGCAGAAAACTAACCATTGGAAAGGCTAATAATGTGGCAGGCTTTGATAGAAATTTTAATATTAATGCATTTCAGCATTTCAGTATTAATTCATACCTATAATTATGACATTTAAAAGAAAAGCAATAAATAACAAATGGTGCAATGTGTGGAAGGAGAAAACATGTTATCAATATAGATTCCGTGAATTTCTTTATTGACACAGTTCTCTATAGCATACTTCCTATGAGTGTCTACTCTACAAAGATATCATGTAAAGTATACTGTCATTTAAAGTATAACTAAATAAAGTGACCTGACTTTTAAACAAATATGTCATGCCAGCCAAATGAATGTTAATTTTCCAAATAATCATCTTGAGAAACTGTATATTTATCTCATAATGCTAACCTTCCTTAATATTTTGAAAATCCTCTTTTAGAATTGTCGTCTGAGCCTGAAATGCACTCTTTTGACTACATTTATAATCCTCTCACCTTCTTCAAACATTTGCTTAAATTTTGGCTAATTTGCTTAAATTGCTGAACCTCAACAATGCTTATCTGACCATTCCATTTCAGGTTTTTTAGACCTACTTTTTTTTAGCAACTTCAGAATATGCAGTACAGTATTATTAACTGAAGCCACTATGCTGTAAGTGACATTACATGTACATGTCTTAGTTTATGTCTAAGACATAACATGACTTAGTTATTTTATAATTAGAAATGTGTACCTTTTCACCCTTTTCACCCATTTTGCCCACTCCTGCTCCCACCTCTGGCAATCATCAATCTGTTCTCTGTCTGAGAGCTCATGTATTTTGGGTGTTTTATAGGGGGTGGTCCATATATATGTGAAATTATATGATATTTAGTTGTCTTTCTGTGTCCAACTTACTTCACTTAGCATAATGCCTTCAGTGTCCATCCATGTTGTATCAAATGGCAGCATATCTATATCTATCTATCTATCTATCTATCTATCTATCTATCTATCTATCTAACATTTCTTTTTTATGGCTCAATAATATTCCACTATATATGCATTTTCTTATTTTAAACCTTTTTTTATTGAAGTATAATTAACATACAATATTATATTAGTTTCAGGTGTACAACATATTGAGTCAACATTCTATACTACTCAGTGCTCTTTATGATAAGGGCAGTCATCATCTGTCACCAAACAACGTTAGTATAGTATTTTGCCTATATTCCCTATGCTGTATTTTTCATCTCTGTGATGTATTTATTTTATAACTAGAAGTTTGTTTCTCTTAATCCCTTTTGTCTACTTTACCCATTCCCCACCTGCCCACCTCCCTTCTAGTCACCATTAGTTTATTCTCTGTATTTAAGAGTTTGCTTGTTTGTTTTTTTATTTTGTTTTTTTGATTCCATGTATAAGTAAAATCATTTGTACACCACATTTTCTTTATTCATTCATCCATTGATGGGCACTTAGTTGTTTCCATGTCTTGCCTCTTGTAAATAATGCTGCAAGTGGACATGGGGGTGCAGCTATATTTTCAAATTAGTGGTTTTATTTTTACTGGGTACATACCCAGAAGTGGAATTGCTGGATATAATAATAATTCTATTTTTAATTTTTTGAGGAAATTCCATATTGTTTTTCATAGTGGCTGTACCAATTTACATTCCTGCCAACAGTACATAATGGTTTCCTTTTCTCCGTATCTTTACCAACACTTCTTTTTTTTTTTTTTTTGAGAATACCTATTCTAACATGTGTGAGGTGCTATTTCATTGTAATTTTGAATTGCATTTACCTGATGTTGAGACTCTTTTCATGTATCAGTTGGCCACTTGTATGTCTGCTTTGGAAAAATATCTATTCAGATGCTCTGCCCCTTCTTTAATCAGATTGTTTTGCTATTCAGTTTATAAGTTCTTTATATATTTTGGATATTAACCTCTTGGTAATTATATGATTTGAAAATGTTTTCTACCATTCAGTAGTGTGCATTTCATTTTGTTGATGGTTTTGAAGGCAGAAGCTTTTTTATTAAAAAAATTTAATGTTTACTTATTTTTAAGAGAGAGAGAGCCAGTTGGGGAGGGGCAGAAAGAGAGGGAGAGATTAAGAATCTCAAGCAGGCTCTACACTGCCAGTGTAGAGCTGAACATGGGGCTCAATCTTGTGAGATCATGACCCAGGCAGAAGTTAAGAGTCAAGCATTTAACCAGCTGAGCCACTGAGGCACCCTGGCAGAAGCTTTTTAGTTTTATGTAATCCCACTTCTTTATATTTCCTTTTGTTGTCAAATATAAAAAGTCATCCCTGAGATCAATGTCAAGGAGCTTACCACCTATGTTTTCTTTTCAGTTTTATGGTTTCAGGTCTTATACTCAAGCTAATACATTTTAAGTTAATCTTTGTGGATGGTGTAAGATAATGATCCAGCCTCATTCTTTTGCATGTGACTGTCCAGTTTTCTGAACACCATTTATTAAAGAGCTTGTCCTTTCCTCATCATATGTTCTTGGCTCCTTTGCCATAAGTTAATTGACCATATATGCATGGGTTCATTTCTGCGCTCTCTATTCTGTTCCATTAATCTATGTGAATGTTTTTATCCCAACTACCATAATGTTTTGGTTACTATAGCTTTGTAGTGTAGTTTGAAATTTGGGAACATGGTGTCTCCAGCTTTGATCTTTCTCAAGATTGCTTTGGCTGTTGGAGGTCTTTTGTGGTTCCACATAAATCTTAGGATTGGTTTTTCTATTTGTGGAAAATGCCATTGGCATTTTGATAGGGATTGCATTAAATCTTTAAATGCCTTTCAGTAATATCTCCATTTTACCAATATTAATTTTTCTAGTCCATGAGCACAAATTATCTTTCCATTTATTTGTATCTTCTTCAGTTTCTTTCTTAATGTCTAATAGTTTTCAGTATACAGATATTTCACCTCCCTGATTAAATTTCTTCCTAAATATTTTATTCTTTTTGATGCAACTGTAAAATGCTATTGTTTTCTTAATTTCTCTTCCTCATAGTTTTTTATTTGTATATAGAAATGCCATAGACATTTTTTAAAATAGTTTATTGTCAAATTGGTTTCCATACAACACCTAGTGCTCTTCCCCACAAGTGCCCTCCTCAATCACCACCACCTCTTTTCCCCCCTCCCACTTCCCCTTCAACCCTCAGTTCATTTTCAG